>NC_056667.1:166159843-166459843 GCF_018350195.1 Panthera tigris
ATTGGTTAAACGTCCAACTTTGGCTCAGGTCATGATTTCAGTTTGTGGGTTTGAACCCCGCATTGGGCTCTGTGCTAACAGCTCAGAGCTGGGAGCCTGTTTCAGATTCTGTCTCTCTGTCTTACAATAAATAAATAAACTTAAAAAAATAATGCATTTATTTAGGTCAATAACAGAGGACAGCATTTTCTACTTTTTAATATATTTTTTCCATATCAAGTAATATGTGCAAACAGTGTGTCATACCTTCTTAAATATAGCAATAAATTTCAAATGTGGATTCTGTTTCGGATTCTCTTTAAAAAAATTTTTTTTTTACATTTATTCATTTTTGAGAGACAGAGAAAGAGCACAAGCAGGGGAGGAGCAGAGAGAGAGGGAGACACAGAATGAGAAGCAGGCTTCAGGCTCTGAGCTGTCAGCACAGAACCCGACATGGGGCTCGAACTCATGAGCTGTGAGATCATGACCTGAACCGAAGTCGGACGCCTAACTGACTGAGCCACGCAGACACCCCTGGATTCTCTTTTAAAACTATAGTAATATTACTGAGTTGTTCAGGGACCTTATATTCTTATGTTCTTTACCTGACTTTTCTAGTTTTTGAGAAAGAAAGAATTATTAGTTTCCTTTTGAGTGATTATACAATTAGAAGGATTAAAGATAGAAATATGTTAGACTGTGGTTAGAGAAATAGATTAGAACACCTGGCTAATAAAATAATGAGTATGATCACTCTGTATAGCTTAAATATTCTTTGATCACCATATTCTTTTTTTAAAAAAAATTTAATGTTTATTTTTTAGAGAGAGAAAGAAAGAGACAGAGCGTGAGTCAGGGAGGGGCAGAGAGAGAGAGGGAGACACAGAATCTGAAGGAGGCTCCAGGCTCTGAGCTGTCAGCACAGAGCCAGACATGGGGCTTGTATTCATGAACCATGAGATCATGACCTGAGCTGAAGTCAGATGCTCAACCAACTGAGCCACCCAGGCACTCTGGATCACTATATTCTGTGTTTTGCTCTAACTTCCACCAGGGTATTTTAAAATTGCACACCTTTGATCTCAATGAGTACCAGGAAGAAGAGTTCCTATGACTTAATTGACATCATCTGCACTATTAGAAAAACACAATTCAGAGGTTTATAAAATGATGATGTGCTAGGAGTCTCATCCTTGAATGTGGGAAATGGTTGATGTTTCACGGTTGATGGTTGTGTGCACTGGTACAAACTCTATGGAAGGAAGTTTGGCGAGCAGTAGCGACAGTCTGAAATGGGCAATTTCTAAGCCTCTGTACTCAAGTTACAGCAATTACTCAAAGGAAACAACTAATGACACACAAAGACTTGCCTACGAGGTTATTTGATGTAGCATAATTTATATTAGCAAAAACCTTACTGTAGTATAAATGTCAAATAATAAAAAATTATTAAATACCCATGGCATATTCATATTCACTTTGGAGCCATTAAAATAGGACTGTACATAAACTGTTATAAGACAGTATCTGGCCAGACAAAGCAGTAATATTCAAATGCTGTCCTCAACTAGTCACCTTTCACCTGTGATGCTATGAAAGGATATATATGCATGTGACAGAGTCAAACGGAGGAAGACATTATGCCAAGGCTCCTGTGACTTTTAATACTTAAATGACAGCAGAACAGTTCTTTCTGACACATTTTTCCTGCATCAGCAGGACCTGACTCTACTTATTACAGTATCCATTTCCCCACCCTCTTCCCCCTTTTGTGACCCTACTCCCTTTAAGCAAGTTCAGAACACAATTTTTGAATTCCTGCCCATTTTACTTGATGCTACCCCCTGGCTCCCATCTCCATGTGCAGAACTGACATGATTTGCTGGATCTATGTGTCCTTCTCTGGGTTTCTTTCTATTTCCTACTGTTCTTGTTGTAACTACAAAGTAACCCCCTTTTATTTTAAAAAGTGAGCTCTTTGATATCTTACTTCTGATGTCTTATGTTCTGATTCCAAATCTCAGAATAGTTTCCTAAAAGCCTGAAGGCTTTGTGCCTTCTCACTGTGGTTTAACTCTGAAGAGATCTATTCACTAGACTTTAGACTGATATATGGCACAGATATATAACCTTCTTAACCCTCGGGTTTGTGATAATTTCACTGAATTTTTATTCCTCCTCAACGCGAGAAGCAAACACTACCCTTCCCCCTATTTGGTAGAGGTCCCCAATCCTATTACTTATTTTTTTGTATCATTACTGTTATTAACTCCACTGCCCAATGAGGTAGAATCAATATTTTGGATCTTGGAAGTTCATAGCTGAGATCATATTCCTACGCTGTAGGCTAAAACAATTCATATTCTTATACTGTAGGCTAAAAGATCCTAATCAGGAAGGACAGTCATCCCCACTGTAGTGGGGAGCATCTTGTTGGTGGAAAAGCAGGCTGTATACAGAATCTCAGCTTCCTTCTCTCTCATTCTTTCTTTTTGAATGTCTTAAAAAAAATTTTTTTTAGCATTAATTTATTTTTGAGAGACAGAAAGAGCGCAAGCAGGGGAGGGGCAGAGAGAGAGAGAGAGAGAGAGAGGGAGACACAGAATCTGAAGCAGGATCCAGGCTCTGAGCTGTCACCACAGAGCCTAACGTGGCGTTCAAACCCATGAACTGGGAGATCATGACCTAAGCTGAAGTCGGACGCTCAAGCGCTCAACTAACTGAGCCACCCACACCCCTTGAATGTCTTTTAATGACTTACAGTGCAAACAAATAATGACAAATAATTAAGTGGGACAAAAAGTACCTTCCAGATGGTAGGTATAAAAGCATCACATTTTTGCTTTACAAAAATGTCCTCCACAGCCACACACAGAATTAAGATGGGAGGCACCAGTTGGGCTACCTGTGACTGGTAGAGAAGCATGGTGGCAGCAGCTGTTGGGGTTAATTTCTCCTTGTCTTTTCATGTCTTTAATTTTGAAATGGTTTACAAAGAAACCACATTTATTACTTTACCATTAGAGAACATTAATGTTCATCTCTTTTAAAAATGTGGCTACTTTATCTTGAACATCCTGAACAAACCGTGTCAAGGCCTAAGTTTTGTTTGTTTGTTTTTATCTGTTTTCAATCCTCTTGTTTCCCCAACTTCATCATCCTTTAGTGCTATTCTCATACAACACTGTCTTATTTTTAGCTTTAAAATAAGAAATGTTATAGATGGGATCCTGATTTGAAAAAAAATGTACAACTTTGCTTATGGGAGATTTGAATACTGACTGCATATTGGAACATGTTAAGGGGATTCTTCACTTTTTCAGGCATCATGGTATTGTGTTTATGTATTTTAAAAATCCCTTATCTTTTAGGGATATAAATGAAATGTTTGTGAATAAAAAAAAACTTTAAAATAAAGTAGTATTTCTTTTAAAAAATGTTATAGATATAAGAAAGAAGAACTTTTTCACATTTCTAAAACACAGCCCTTCCAACCTAAAAATAATAATAAGCACATATAATGTGTTTCTCAAGTTCTCGGTTTCTAAAACCTCCCTTCTACATTTACTGCCTGCTAGTAGAAGTCTCCATTAATAAAATAAAATCATGCAAAAGGCCAGTGACTATTTCATTCTAAATATATGTTCTGTATCATCTCTGTGCTCAGATTAGAAGTAATTCCTGGACAGATACATACTCAGAGTTCAGCTTGGTGGTGGACCATGGCTGTAGAGCTGCTTCCATTTACCCTGTTGAGGTAAACAGTTACATCTTCACTCTCTGCTTAGCAGCAAGTAACAAGAAACACTACATTATAAATAAAATGAAAGGGACTGAGGTCACTTCAACTCACCTTCTAAGCTTCCTCCACTTTAAAATGGTAAAATAAAATATTCATGAACTACCATTATGTGGTTGAACAAAGAGGGAGGCATTTCCTCTGACTTATATTAATCCATGATAGCCCATAGCCTCCTATCAAGTCAATCATTTACACCCATTTCTACCTCATATATGAATAAGGAAGGTAGAAAACACAAATGGCCATGCAAATGATGCTTGTCAAGTAACATTAGAATCAACAAGTGAGACAACTAATCAATCTTTCTAACAGCATGACAAATATACTGAATCAACATTTCAAATATTCACTGGCACTTTGAACAAAAAACACTACCTAGTTCATCCACAGAATAACCTATTTCCCCAAGGGATATCCAAGGATGCCCAAGGCAACCCATCCTTTCTGAGAATTTAGGGAACATAAATGAATACTGAATGCAAGTTTATTTTCAGAGTTAAAATTTTACGCACTTTAAGTGAAATAGCAATACCGAAAGTAATTTAACATCTTTTAAGATAATTCAAAGTGCTTAACTCATTTAATATAATTATCTCTTAACATTGTTATATAGTCTCTATTTTCCTAGTGCTCTTTAGAAAGGACAAACTACCCTTCCTTTTACCATAATTTTCCCCTTGTCTATATCTAATTGAAGAGCTTTCTATCAGGAAACTTGAAAAATGGATAATTACTGCTCTGGGGCCTCTCGTCAACTATGAACTTGGGAATTAGAGTTTCTGGCCTTTCTTAATGAAAAGTGTCTGAATTAAATTTCCTTCATCTCACAAGTATCATTTTTTTTTTCTTTTGGTAAAAAGTTTCCCAGAGAATCTCTCTTAATAGCCACTGGCAAAACCCATAATTCTACTACTGAAACAATGAGATCTATTTTCCAGATCATCAATCTTCATTCTCCAGACAGATACAATTGTTTGAAGAGTTGCAATTACATTATCCCTCGGTGCTTCTTCAGCCTCCACATTTGACTGATTCCACAGTTAAACAATTAAAAGGCCAAAGGAATTGAGGATTAATTTTTATCTCTAATAATAAAAAGTTCATTGCATTGAATTCCTTGGTATCAGCATCATCACCCTCCTAATTAAGAGTGCAATGTTATATAATCTTGCAAAAGGAGAAATGGAAGTCAGTACGCATTCATGGACTATATAATGCGAGCGTAGTAACTGCAATCATCTTGACTGTATGGACAGCACCATTTTATACTACCTACAAATGAGTCAATTTAAAGTGCTAGGCTTAGCCTATATAGAGCTAACACTTAATTTCATCCTCTGATGCTAAACATTACATGTTTTTCAATAGCAAACTATATTTAGCAAGAAATAGGTCTAGTAGATTCCCAACCATGGGATCAAGAGTCAGATGCTCTACCAACTTAGCCAGCCCAGAAGGCGTTAGTAGATTCCAAACCAAAAGTAGATAAATAGGATGAACCACACACAGCATCAGCATGTATAATGTTCTACTTTAGTTGGCATCAAAGGCCAGCAGGAGGCTGTGCCTTGCAGCCTTCTAATAATCAGAAAGGTGTCGAGGCCAGCCCTTCTTCACATTCCCTTCCCTTTCTGCACCACTGCTCCTATCATCTCATCATGTTACCATCAGTTCTGTTCATGTTGGGGTTCCCCTCAATGGCTCTAGGAAGACAGGCCTCCCTGTACCTGCCCAGGTACTGAGGTTTGGTTTCCACAGGCTTCCTCCCGGAGGAGGATCTCCTCCTGGTTTCCACTAGCCTCCTCCAGGAGGAGGATCTGAATTTTTCACCAGCAGCCACAGTATCAGTGAGGTATGGTGTTGGAACCACTTTTCTTTTAAGTTTTTATTTAAATTCCAGTTGACATACAGTGTAGTATTAGTTTCAGGTATACGACGTAGTGATTCAACACTTCCATACAACACCTGGTGCTCATCACAAGTTCACTCCTCAGTTCCCATCACCTATTTCACCCACCCCTCTTCCCACCTCCCTTCCAGCAACCCTCAGTTTGTTCTCTATAGTTAAAAGTCTGTTTTTTGGATTGCTGCTCTCTTTTTTTCCCTTTGCTCATTTGTTTTGTTTCTTAAATTCCACATATGAATGAAATCATATATTTGTCTTTGACTTATTTTGCTTGGCATAATACTCTCTAGCTCCACCAATGTCATCACAAATGGCAATATTTCATTCTTTTTATGGCTGAAAAATATTCCATCATATATCTATATATCTAATCTATATCTATATCTATATCTATATCTATATCTATGTCTATGTCTATCTCCCATATCTTCTTTATCTGTTCATCAGTTGATGGACACTTTGGCTCTTTCCATAATTTGGCTATTGTAGATAATGCTGCTGTAAACACTCTGGTGCATGTAATCCTTCGAATTAGTGTTTCTGCATTCTCTGGGTAAATGCCTAGTAGTGCGATTGCTGGATTGTAGGGTAGTTCTGTTTTTAACTTTTTGAGGAACCTCCATACTGTTCACAGCAGCTGCACCAGTTTGCATTGGGAGCCACTTTTCAAGAGAAAATTGCCTGTGAGCTTCTGGAGTACTTCATGGTCTGTATACTCTGAGTGCTTGGCACAATGCCTCAGATGAGATAGAAATTAAAAAAAAAAAAAAAAGACACCAAAACCTGGAAAAGGAAGGATTTACATTAGAAATTGGCCTGGGGGAAGAAACTGGCCTCAGGATTTGGGTCTTATTAAGTGCTCTTTTATACACTTGTGTCTCTGAGTCTTAACTTCTTCAGGGTAAAATTTGACAGTAGGAGAAACAGAAGGTAAGGAAGGTGAATGATAGGCTGGGAGAGAGGTCAATGTTTTAACTGTATGATTTATGACAACTTTCCTTGATCCCAAAACCACAGACCCCTAAACTTGCCTTCCCCTAAAACACTCCATGAAATCATCGTAGAAATCACCCAACAAATATTATATTTAAACATTAAAAATTATCTTAATCTGCTAAAAGTTGATGGTTTTCATCTAACAGAACTAAAATTTTATTTAAAAATATACACCTTAGAAAATTACCTGAAGTCTATGTAACAGTTCATGAGTGGGCTTCTGACAACTACTTTTTGTTTTTTCTAATTCTCTCATGAGGCAACTGACTAGTTAAGCCAACACTTGTATTGTTTTATCAATACATCTCCATATTTTATTCATTTCAGAATTTATAGACTAATTTCAGTATCAGGACTCGTCTTCCATACAACTATCACAGTCAACTACTGGGTATTTACCCAAATAATATGAAAACACTGATTCAAAAAGGTATTTGCACCGCTGTATTTATTGCAGCATTATTTACAATAGCCAAATTATGGAAGCATCCCAAGTGTCCATGAAGAAATAAATGAATAAAGAAGATGAAGTGTGTGTACACACACACACATACACACACATATACACAAATATATGTACACACAAAATAAAGAGTACACTTATCTTGATGAGCACAGAATATATAGAATTGTGGAATCACTATATTGTACACCTGAAACTAATATAAAACTGTATGTTAACTATACGAGACTTTAAAAACATTTAGATGAAAATAAATAAATAATATTAAAAAAAAAACTATCACAGTCATACAGCCAGTCATGAAGGAAATGACCTGAACTATAGGGGAGACTCCCCTGAGACATGATGATTATTATTGGATTGCTGTTCAAGAAATGGGCTAACTAGTAAACATCAAGTGGAGGGACCTGTGTATTGTAATCTATTCTTTGGTTTCTGTTTCACAGGGTCAGTTGCTGTTTGTCATTGTCTTGACTCACTCATGAACCCCAAATTTCTCTATTTCAAAATGCTGGCATGGAGTATGTTGCCCCACCCTAGCATTCACCAGCTGACCTGCACCTGCTGCAACCCATATCACAGCAGGTCCTGTCACGTTGGTTCTCAACTCTTAGAAATACCTGCCTCCACCCACACAGAGTTATCCTAGAAATTAATAACTAACAAGCTACTATATTAATAACACCACTCTGTCCCTCGTATATAATATTATAAAGCAGACATCTTTGGAGTACAGGTCAGTCATTAAGAGAACGCATCTGGAGTCCAACAGACCTGGGTTCACGTGTGACTCTCAAGAGTACTAGCTGTGTGGCCAACAGGGTGCCTTCATGTCTCTGACTCTCATCCATAGAGTGGTGCTAACAACCCTACTACCTCACTGGGTTGATGTGAAGATTAAAAACGCTGCATGCATGATAGCACAAGGACTGGTGACAGTATTTGTTCATCTGTTGGGAGCTACTGTACTAGTGCTATTGTTAATGAAAAGGGATGTGCTTTAGAGTCACAATTTGTTCAAATCATGGCTCTGCATTTCAATTTCTTCATTTGCAAAGGGAAGCTGGCACCAATATGTTATAGATTTGGTTCGAACTTTAGAGATAAATATATTAAAATCCTTGGTAAAACGCTTGGCACGGGGCAAGCACTCACTGAATGGCAGCCACTGTAATAATTACAGATGGAAAATGACTTTGGTTATGAGACTGTAATTCATATGCCATAACTATCAAGTTGTTTAAAGTTTAAAAGTCTTTTGATACCTTTCAGTGCTGCTGTTCTCACTCCATCATGATCCTCACACTGGCAAGGATACATTATTCAGGCAGAAATGCACCCAGCCTTTCTCATCTTCTATCTACTGAGAAGGGTCTCACCTCTACCAGCTCAGTTTCTTTCCCTTCTCTACCTCAGAGTCAGGTTCTGTTGCCAGGCAAGTTCTCTGGGACTTCTGTGGTCTAGAAATGAAAGAAATGGGAAAGAGGAGGAAGAAGGGAGACAGGTGGGTTAGAGGTGGGGGAGGTGCCGGGGAGACTCCAGAGAAAAGATGCTGAAGGAACTGAGAGAGGGTGAGAAAACTGATGAAGGGAAGGGAAAGGGAATTTCCTGAATACTGTTTCATGTATCCTTTTCTTAATATTCTAGGAACATAAGTAAAAACAAACAAAAAAGAAGAGGAAGAAGAAAAAAACCCTCTCCTGTTGTTAGACTATGTTATTTCAGTTGCAGTGCTTCCAGGCTGTGCCACATGAGTTGTGGTTTCTACTGGGTAATAAATACTAGGGACTTGGCTGCTCCAGGAGGCAGAAATGCCATAGGAAATCAGGCACTGTGTAAAGACAGAGGCTACTTAATTTCCTAGGAAGGTAGCCATTTGAAGGAAATGCCTTTAGAACTCAACGCTCTGGAGTATCTGGAGACAGACTGCCAATGGTGTAACAAGGAAGAGAAGCTTCCCTAGTCAAATCAGAGAACCAAGGAATCAGATGACCAGGGAGATCTGCCCCAGAGTGTGTGTTCCTCAGTGGACCTGGAGATGGAGTTGGGAAGCACTAGGAGCCCCATAAAAATGGGGCCCAACACCAGGGTAACATCACTTAAATTCAAGAGGTAGACCAGCAGCCCTCCATGCAGAGCAAAGAGGAGACATCTGCCAGAGAGAGAACTTGGAAGACAAAAGGAATGTGGAAAAGAAGAGTGCAAGAGAAGGGAAAGTAGGCTTATTAGGCTATGCAACCATGGCAGTAAAGCACTATGCAACGGATATTTTCCATCTGCCCTTCCAGAGCCATATATGTCCCATTCTCCACCCTGCTCTGTGCCCTGGGGAGACTGACCTTGTGGACTAGATCAGTGGTTCCCTTGTCCTCTGGCTTCCGTTTGAATTCAGCTAGTTCATGTTGGCTACCAGTAAGAGACTAGACTACAAGAAGAGAGGGAAGGCAGGCATTTGTGTATGTCATTTTCACCCTAGACTTTGTTTGGATTTACTTCTTTCTGGTGGCAACAAACTGGCTGCACCCTTCCTAGAAGATAGCAGCTCCTTGCCTGCTGGTTGTCCCTCTGCTGTGCTGCACCTGTCTCTGGCTTCTGGCAACGGCTCTCTTCTCTCATTGTTTCAGGGTCAAGGGACAGTAATTCATTCCAGCTGTTGCTAGTTCCTGGCCCTTCTCTCTCTCCCATTTGTTCTCTTAACCCTGTCCACACTTTTGAAAATATCGCCTTCATTAAGCTCTCCTCAATTACCTGCTTGAATGTACCATCTGCTGCCTGCCCAGACACCAACAGATAGACCCCAGCACAATGATAACTGCACAATGAGAAAATGCAGACGTGGTGCATCGCCCTCCTGATGAAGGCAGAGGGTGAGAGAAAATATGAGACTAGAACTAAATCACTGGACTGATGACTTACTTTGGTTAGAGGATGTTTATTAAGTTCATGCAAAGCCAAAGTTTGATTCATGGTAATATGATCTACTTGTAATTATTTTCCATGATGATTATTTTGGTAAAACAAGGCAATATATTTTGCAGGATTCTGGTATTCTTAGAATAAGCTGATTTGCATTGTTGCCCAATGGAAAGGGTTTTTGGGTTTGTTTTGTTTTGTTTTGTTTTTAACCATTTTTACCACTTATTGTGTTAAGTTACTTCATCTTTGTATGCCTCAATTTTCTCATCTGAAAAATGGGGATCATAATACCTTCCTTGCAAGGTTAAATGGGTTCCTGCTGGATGCATGCTTGCTCACAGTAAATCCTTAACAAGTGACAGTTATTCTTGTGCTTCATCAAATCCTTTTCTACCCCAAGTGTCAGTTAAGAAATCCAACAAGATTGTGGCCATATCAGAGGTGCTTAAATAGGGA
The DNA here is from genome assembly GCF_018350195.1 of Panthera tigris. Classification (NCBI taxonomy): domain Eukaryota; kingdom Metazoa; phylum Chordata; class Mammalia; order Carnivora; family Felidae; genus Panthera; species Panthera tigris. Next base: position 166,170,365 of record NC_056667.1, read on the forward strand.
TGAACCCAATCAGTTCCCTCAGCACTGATTTAGATCTAGATGAAGAGGACTGATAAACTCCACCTGCACCCACCTTGCTTGCAGGGAAGCTGTGGCCAGGTTCCAGCAATCAGCTCCTCTGTCCTATTTCCCTTTGATGAAAAATGAGCTCTGGAGTGTTTATTTTTTCAGAAATATATTCCAAACCACATCAATTTGTGCTACATGCCATACTTCAATCCTGAATTATTAATCAGTTAAAATCCTCAGAATTACTCTTGAAAATTCAAGTAAACTAGCAATACAGAATTTTCAAGCTCTAATATGACTCAAAAATTCATTTTCAAAGTCTTATCTTTTCTTTGTACTTTATTTTCCATAGCGAACATTCTTGAGAAATTTGCTCAAGAATGTTCTGCTGAAAAAATATCAGACACATAGAATATGTTTATGAACAAATACTATATCTTAGTTCTGTTCTTTTGTATGTTAGGCATCCTACTTGGCACAATATTTTTAGCATTACCATACCTTCATTCACACGTACAATAAATATTTACTGAGTGCTATTCACAGACCTAGATTCTGGAGAATCTCCAGATAATAAATACATAGAAATGTATGCCCTAATGGATCTTATATTCTAAATACAAGGTCGATGTATCTTCTTCATCTTTCCTATATCTCTATTTACCAAAAAGTACTGGATTGCCAATGAATCTAGTGTTTCCAGAAACAATATAGGATGTCCAGTAGATGTGAATTTCAGATCAACAATAAATAAGTTTTTTAGTATGTCACAAATATTTTGCTTGACTAGAGGTATTCATTGGACATTTTTATACTAAAAATTATTTTTAAACTGAAATTCAAATTTAACTGGGCATCCTGTCTCCTTATAGGCTAAATCTGGCAGTCCTAAAGGAAGACACTACTCTGTACCCTACTTGCTGAGTGACTTTGTGCACATAATTTAGTTTTTCTGGACCTCAGTTTGTTCATCCATAAAATGAAGGATCAGGTCCAAGGGAAATTTAAGGTTCCTTAAACTCCCTGGTTTCAGTTCTTCCCTAAGCAAGAGATCATGTCATCACATTCATCCATTTCCTCTCCTCCATTCATGACCTTAAAGCCAGTGGTCCATTCTCTGGCCCCACTTCTCCAATCTCCTTTCCTCAGTACCCTTGGTGATAACCTTGATCTGACCCCCAGTGCCATGCCTACTGGCTTGACTAAGGCTATTAGTATTAATGCCAGTGTCCTATATTTGAGTAGAGCTTTGTTTCACAAAGTGCTTTTCCATACATGACATTACTGCAATTTGATACATTAAATTCTTTCCTACATGTCATTCAAAAAGTTTTGCTGAACTTGTCTTTCATGCCGCTGCATAAATCATCTTTCTCATCTACCTCTGTGAGCACTGGAAACCTTCTAAGAGATCTTCTCTCAATTAAAACAAGTCTGCTCTCATCTTTGAAGATTTTCCAGGGATTCAGTGTTTATCAGTCTTCCATCTTTAGTGCCTCTCCCTCTGTGCACACTGGAGTTTCCTCCTTGCCCCTTCTGTTCACAGGAGCAAGTACCTGCCTTCACCCGTGTTCTTTCACCTTCTGACTCCTGTACCCTGAGGGGCCCATGGCAAGCCTGAACCACACAGTCCTGGTTACTCAGCGTGGTTCCTGCACCAGAAGCATCCCATTCTCTGTGAGCTTGTCAGAAAACACAGTGTTCTGCAGTACTGGACTCTCCACGAGAGTCCTGAACCAAAACTTGCCTTTTTAAGTTTGAGTAGCATTGACTTGGAACACCTCTAGTCAGGCACAAGTTTTCCATATTTTTCAGGAGATCTGTGCTACTTGGTCTATATTTATTGGACTATCCCAAGAGCAATAGTTTCTAACCTTGTTTCTGCCAAGGAACCCCCACAGGATGACACAAACTGCCATAAGGAAGGGAGGCTCACCTCTGTAGTGACTCTCATCCCACCTACCCTGCATACTCCTTTTACAGGTCACTTATTTGCATTAGCTAGGACACTGAATGACTGCATGAGGAAGAGGAAGAATATCCCCGCCATGTCCTGATATCTGTAACACTGTCCCCTAAGTATATGAGCAATAGGGAAATGTGAACTATGATTTTCCCTCCCTACTGGTTGTCTGATATGACCAAATGAATGGACTCATTTTGAAAATGGATACAATAATACAATAATGAATAACTTCTGATACAGAGATGATTCACGACTAATTTAAAAGCACTTTACAATTTCAAAGTTCTCAGAGCTTATTAACTAACAAAAACAATCCAGAGTTTCACTGGCTAAGTTTTTTCCATTTGTGTTCTGCTCCACAGAGCTGTTTCTGAAATTGATAGGCATGTAACATCATTCAAAATACTTTTTATGAAATAATCACAGGTACAAAAAGATTGACAGAACCAACAAAACAATAACTGCCTGTTTTGGTAAATAGATATTTGGTTGTTACATCTCTTTCAGCCCCAAGGGACAACACCAAACAAATATGAAGAAACCAGTTTTTGTCTGACTGGAATATTAATCTTTGGATAATAAGATGCCAAAAGGCAGGAAAAGAATTCTATATACTGAATCCTCAAATAACCCAAGCTTGTGGAGGCAAAAATAAAAACACATGGTCTTTTTTCTTATAAGAGCAAAGTCAAAGCATCCAGTGGTCCAAATATATATGAAGGCTAAAAATATCAACACAATGATTAGTGGACTCATTTACACTCAAATATAGTTTACCTATTTTATTTTATTTATGTTTTAAAATTTTTTTAATGTTTGTTTAATTTTTCAGAGAAAGAGAGCACAGGCTGCGGAGGGAGACAGAGGATGTGGTGACAGCATGAAGCCTGATGGAGGGCTTGAACTCATGAACCATGAGACAATGACCAGAACTGAAGTCAGACACCTAACTGACTGAGTTGCTGATGAGTGATGATTTATTTATTTATGTTATTTATGTTTTTACATGTCTATCTTTTGAGAGAGAGAGAGTGTGTGTGTGCATGAGCAGTGGAGGGGCAGAGAGAGAGAGAGAGAGAGAGAGAGAGAGAGAGAGAGAGAGAGAATCCCAAGCAGGTTCCCTGCTGCCAGCACAGAGCCTGACTTGGGGCTTAATCCCACCAATGACGAGATCAGGACCTGAGCCAAAATCAAGAGCTGGACACTCAACTGACTAAGCCATCCAGGTGTCCCAGAAGTTTATCTATTTTAGTACTATATTCACAGATTAAGAAATATCCAATTGTTGTTAAGAGAGATAAATGAGAAAATATGTCTTGAAGATCCAAATTCATTATTATTAAATTCTACATAGTAGTTTACACTGTGTGTTGTCAACTCATAACTTAAGTTGAACTGATAACTGACTCATAGATCTTTTATCAATTCTAACGTTCACTACTGTACTTTACTTAAAAGGATTTAAACAATTAGGATAATTAAATTGGTATCCTTAGGACAGGTAAAGAGATGACAAGTCTGTTGTCAGACTACGGAGAATTTGGAATAGCCCTCAACTTAGCTGCATTACTTTTTATTTTAAACCCTAGATTTACATCACCAAAGTAGCTGTGCAAATATTAGTTACTAATTTCAGCAAGTTTTGAAATTCACTTGTAAAATATGTATTTACATTTTTAAGAGAAAATACAAAATTGCCCATGAGTTGATATTTTAAAGTTAATAGGCACACTACTGACCATGATGGCATAGAGCCACACTGTTTTAAAAAGGAGGAATCGAATAAAATATTCTAGGAATCGAAAAGGAATTGGACTTCAGGGTTTTAAAGACCAGCAGTTGTAGACTTTTGAAAGGAGACATCTGTGAGCTTTGCTCAATCTTCTTAGCCTTTGACTCATTCTATCTTTTTTTTTTTTTTGGAAATTATCTTCTCTATATGCCCTTAGGGCCATATGATTCTTGCTTTTATACGTCGTTAATTATCATAGGTCAGGGAGCTTTAATCTATTTCATTTATTTCATCTCTAACTAGAGTGACCATATCATTTATCATCCAGCATTTTGAGAGTGAAAGGAAGCAAGATTAATAATGCCAGCTTACATCACATGTAAAAATTAACACAAAATGGACCAAAGACCTAAATGTAAGAGTTAACACCAAAAAACTACTAAAAGAAAACATAGGGGTAAATCCTCATGATCTCGGATTTGGTGAAGGATTCTTAGTTATGAGACCAAAAGCATGAACAACAAAAGAAAAAAAATTGATACACTGGACTTCATCAAAAAAATTTTAGTTGTGCTTCAAAAGATACCATTAACAACGTGAAAGAATAATCCATAGAATGAGAGAAAATATTTACAAATCATGTATCTGGTAAGGAACCTGTATCTAGAACATGTAAAGAACACTTACAACTCAATAATAAAGAAGACAAAAATCTCAATTTAAAAATGGGCAAAAGATGTGAATAGACATTTCTCCAAGGAAAATATACAAATAGTTACCAAGCACATGAAAAAAATGTTGACATCATTACTCATCAGAGAAATGCAAATCCAAACCACCAAGTGATACATCTTCACACCCACTAGTAGGGCCAGAATTAAAAAGCCAAATAACATTAAGTGTTGGCAAGGATATGGAGAACTGGAACACTCACATATTGCTGGTATACTTGTAAAGTGGGGCAGCTACTTTGGACAGGAGTCTGGCAGTTCCCCCAGTGATTAAATATAGAGTTACCATATGGCCCAGCAATTCCACTCTTAGGTATATACCCAAGAGAAGTGAAAACATAGATCTACACAGAAACATGTACATGAATGTTTATAGCAGCATTATTCATAATAACCAATAGAAGGAAGCACTCAAATGTCAATTAATATATGGATGGATAAACAAAAGTGATAGATCTATACAATGGAATAATATTTGGTCATAAAAAGGAATGAAGTGCTCATACAGGGTATAACATGCATGAACCAGGAAAACATGATAAGTGAAAGAAGCCAAACACAAAAGACTACTGTATGATTCCATTTATATTAAAGTTCAGAGTAGGGAAGTATATAGAAGCAGTAAATAGATTAGTGTTTCCCTAAGGCTGGAGGTGGTATGGGGAGGACAGACATATGGGGAACAGAGGTGGTAGCTAAAGGGTATAGGGTGGGGTTTTTTTGAGGTTATAAAAATGTCCTAAGATTGACTGTGATAATGGTTGCATAAACCTGTGAATATACTAAAAACCACGGTATTGAACACTTTACATGGGTGAATTTTGATGGTATATAAATTATATCTTACTAAATCTATTAAAAGAGAAAAAAATATGGTGGGACAATACATACAAACTGGGACTATCCTGAGAAATTTTTGATGCATTGTCACCTCTCATTTCATCTGGGTGTCTGACCAACTCACTTTCCAGAGAAGGACTGTTGAGAAAGTTTGATCAATTCTACACTTATACTGACACTGTTTGAAAACACAAGTCAAAAAATATGTCCTGATGAAGTGGCTAGGAAAGAATTTTCAGGCTGGATGAAAAAAATGCTGACTCATTTAGAAGTATTCTCATACACAGGGGCCTCTAGACTACTTTTCAATAAGCTTGAATCAGCAGCACTGGACCATCTACTAGGTAGATGAAGCATGTGCTTTGGGCACTCACTATATCAGGGCCCTCCTTCCAAATAAGTTTGGCTGTGATGAACTTTTCAAGAAGGCTGCATTTAAAAAACCATAGGAAGAAGTTGTTTTTATCTTAGTATACATCTTGTGCATGTAATACCTGAAATCCAATGGAACTCAATATCATAAATTTCATTTTGAATTGTAATATTCTCAGTGTTGGGACCATCTAGAGGTCCTAATCCTAGCCCTGTGAAGAAGAAAATGTGGACAGAAATATTCAAAGGGCAATGTTGAAGCTTAGCATAGGCACAGACAGGAGGGTCACAGCGAGGACCTGTGAGAACCAGACCAAAGCAGCATTCCCATCCCCTACTGTTCCAGTTGGTGTAAGAATTGAGTACTTTCAAATGGCTCTCAGGGTGGGGGAATTCCCGATTCATTGAGATGAAATGTTCCCCTACCTTGAAGTCAGATTTAATTTTGTTTATGAAAATAAACATGTATGCTATTTTATTTTATTTTATTTTATTTATTTCGTTTCATTTTTTTGCACAACTGATTTTCTGGGGGCAAAATTCATACTCACCTCACTACCTGTGTCCATTTAGCCAGGACTGTGAGTGAAGACTTTTGGCTTCTTTACAGTCCAGTTGGAAATTAGAGTGTAAAATCCCTACCAGTGCTATGGTTTTAAGATGATTCTAATCACAAGAACTTATGTGCTCTTTTCCTTTTTCAGCAAATTGAAACAATATTTGTAAATTTTGAATTGTATGGCTGAACTCTGTAAGAAATGAAATCATTCAGATTTCATTAAGAAGAACTTGCTAACTGGATCACCATTTATATACATGAAGAGAGTTTTCGGTTAGTATTTTAAGAAGGAAGCCCAGTTTGCTATTAGGATACACAGCTTTCAATAAATCATGGCTAGGGCAATAGGTATGGAAAATATTAAAGAGTTTATGTCACAAAGGTTTTTAGCTGGGTTCTAAAAATAACCATCATATATACTGAAGATTCTGGAAGGCAATTATTATTTATCCAACTCTGACATCCCACAAAAGCATTTCAGTATATGAGAGGACAGAATAACTTGGGAGTATCACATAAATTCCAGAATCATTTATTCAAATCAAATATCCATTTTTACATCAAGGGCAACTACTTCTTCATAAAAGAACAGTGTAATATATTACCTAGAAATGAATGTTACATATTTATAACTGTGGCTGGTAAATCCCAGTCATACTATTATTATGCCATTAAGCTGGAAATATATAGAGTTAAAAGAGGAGTGATCATAATAAAAGCACTTTATTCTGCACATAATACCTGAAATTCAATCTAATACAACTTCCAAATACCAGAAGTTTAATGTTTATGGTCTTTATTGAATAATCTTCTCTTTCTTTGACTAAAGTCAATAAAAAGTCATCTCTAAACTTTTCAGCGAAGCTAAAAACCATTATATTAAACTACAAGGTCATCAAGATAGGAATAAAATCAAGAGATCATCCTTCTGATCCCTGCTAGCTGATGCTTTAGTGCTTTTCTTCTAGTTCACTTAAATATTTTAGTGAATTGGAGTTTGACCAACATTTTTTGTTATTGAGCTCCTTACTTACATATTCATATTTGACTTAGAGTTATTTTGGGACACCTGCGTGGCTCAGTCGGTTAAGCGTTCAACTTCGGCTCAGGTCACGATCTCACAGTTCATGGATTCTAGCCCCGTGTCGGGCACTGTGCTGACAGCTCAGAGCCTGGAGCCTTCTTCGGATTCTGTGCCTCCCTCTCTGCCTCTCCCCCTCTCTCACAAAAATAAATAAAAACATTAAAAATTTTTTGAAAAATTGAAAAAAATCGAGTTATTTCAAGGAAACTAAAATTACCAAGTAATGCCATAATTATGCTAGAAAGCTCTTTAGGTTTAGAGGAGGCAATTTAAAACAGAATTTTATTGTGATAAGATATACATAAATGTACCATTTTAACTGTTTAAAACCGTACAGTTCAGCAGCATTAAGTACATTCATACTATTGTACAACCATCACTACCATTCATCTCCAGAACTTTTTCATCTTCCCAAACTGAAACTCAGTACTTAAACTCTCTCTTCTGTCTCAATGGAGGACACAGTTTTAAATAATATGCTTTTCAAAAACATACATTTGTAAGTTGGAATTAGTCTTAAGAAGAAACCCTCAGTTAAGGGGCTCCATGTACTGTTTTGCACTTTAGAAACAATGACTGTGCATTAGTGACACATTCTATTGGAGGCATATTTATTGATATTATAGAATGGTCATATATTTTGGATTTGGGCTATGTAATTACTTTAAGATATCAACAGAATACTGCAAATATTACAGAATAATAAGTTGAAACAGGATTTAATAATTTCTGCTTTTAACAAAAGACTCAGAACACATACAGAGGATATGGATATCAAACAGTATGTTGTTGTGTTTGGATAGCCACATAATGACCCTGATTTACTCAAACAGAAAAGTGTTTTGTGTAATTTCCCTAAGGATGAGTGTGGATTTATAAGGATTCATCTATGCTTTGATATACCATATCCTTTGTGGGCACAATATGGCACATATTTGTGAGCAGATGAATATATAATATGGCATATAAACAGGAAAAATCTGTAATTAGCATTGAAATGAATTTAAAAAATAAATGAGGAGAAAGAATGCCTTTTACATGTCAGTAAGAAAATAAGCCAGATCTTGCAAAAAAGAGTTACCATCATAAGCAAAGAAACTTGCAAAAAGCACCTGATTCAGATGACCTGACCTGGCTGGAAGGAAGCATATGTAAGTCTGTCATAAATGACTCTTCTCTGCATATACTCTTCAAGTTCTGGAGCTCATGACTTTAAAATTAAGCCTTGTGGGATAAACCAATCTTCGCTGACTACATTCTTACAGACCACACTTGTTCCACCCAATCCACATTCTGTTGGTGGCAGGCTAGGGAACACTTCCCACCCAAACTTTCCAATGCCTGAGTGTACCGTATTCACTCACCCTAGCCTTTTCATCCTCACTCTCAAATTCAAACCACCACATCAATATGCCATGCGCCTTGGACTCCCTGCCCTGTGCAAATTTTGCTCTTTTCCAATGTGAGCTCCAGATGACGTATCTGTGCTCTCAAAACCTAGAAACCCTCAGTGATGATGTTAGATAGTAGAGTACGATAGCAAAGGAAGACCATCAGTTTTCATGTTTTTGTGGGATGTTGAATGGATTCTATTTGAAGAATGTGGGACTGGGCAAGCAGAAACCACAACTAAAAATGCTGGTAATTCTGGGCACCTCCTTAACTTTCAAATATAGTTATTAATATTGACCGATCTTATGGTTCATACACGCTGAAAATCTTACATGCAGTTCAGAAATCCTCCCCACCTGGCTTCTGGCAGGAATATTACCCATTGATGAAAATAGAACAGTACACCAAGAATAGCCAGAGTAAAGATTCCCCTAGAAGTATTTTCTTTATTCACCTTAACGCAGTCTCATTCTCTCTCTTTCTCTCTTTTTAAAGATTTTAATGTTCATTTATTTTTGAAAGAGAGACTGAGTGTGAGCAGGGGAGGGGCAGAGAGAGAGGGAGACATGGAATCTGAAGCAGGCTCCAGGCTCTGAGCTGTCAGCACAGAGCTTGAGGCAGGGCTCAAACTCAAACCAGGAGATCATTAACTGAGCTGAAGTCAGATGCTCAATCAACTGAGCCACTCAGGCATATCTTTTTAAAATGGAATTTATATGTGAACTCAAGAGTTCTATTATATACGGAGACAATAAGAACAGCTAACAATTATTGAGAGTGTACACAATGCTAGGAACTGTCCTAAGAGTTTTAGACTAAATTGTTCATTTAAATCTCACAGCAATCCTATCAGGTAGCAACAATCATTATCCCTATTTAATACACTGTGCAGAGAAAGTGAAAGAGAGATTAAGAAACTTAGTCAAGGTCACCTAGCCTTTACCCAGGTTCACTACAAACAGCCAGATTGCACTCTTAATCACTAGTTTTAAATGTCAATATTGTATGTCCACATGTAACTCCTTTTCATTTTCCAGTTTTACCTGTTTATAAACAGACTTTAAGAAGCTAAATAGCAGTACAGATTGGCCAAAAGCCCTGGCATTTGCTAGTCATGCCTGAGATTGCTGCCATGTCAGGATGGCCTTTGCTGGGCACCTTGGAATTTCAATTCAGTAACTGGTATCTCCACAATTTTTTATTTTGCATACATTTTTATAAGCAATTCACTGCTGAACTTCAAAAAGTCACTTAATTTACACAGTTGGGAGTCCAAGTCCTGTCTGAATGACTTGTTAACGTTAAAGCCAAAATTGGAGAATCCCCTGGAAAAAACGAGGCAAGCATTTCATCACACTTAGAAAATGGTTGTCTTTTGCTCTTCCATGTATTATTACTACAGTATCCCATGGAAATAAAAACTGACTTTCAGTGTCAGCCTTCCAGAGATGAATTTTTGATTCATAAATGTAAGCAAAAGGGAGCAAATTCCACTTACCTAACAATGCTCAAAGAGGCCAATCTGTGGCTTCAAGAGAGTTTTTACATTTTCATTAAAAAAGAGTGACATTTCCCATATAAAAATCATTCTTATTAATTTTAAAATATATCATACTCAAATTATTTTAAAATTCATGCTAGTGTAACTCTATTAATATTGTTCTATATTTTGAGATTTGTAACTCTACATGACTGTTTTGAATAATTTAATCAAAATAGAAAACAATTAGATTATCCTAAGTACTTTATTATTCATTTATAGCAATTAATGTATTCGCTAGAAAACTTGTGAGTAAAAGGCAGACTTGCTTTATTTATTAATCCATTTAGAGTCATCTGGACTTATTTACTGAAGAGTGATCCAGGTGTTAAACAAATGCACTTGCAAAACACAGGGAAATTTTATTACTAGAGCATTATGGTCCAAGAAATTTTATGACAGATATTAAAACTGAGTTTGGGTATTGTACGTGATGTGCATATTAAAAGAGACGGATTCCTGTCTCCTTTACACACACACATACACATACACAAATGAATCTTCATAATTTATAGTAACACTGTGTAAACAAACACAAAAATGTTCAAATATAGAGAATTCTCTCTGGGATGATTCTAATTAAATGTAGCTAGGATGGGTTAAGTGTGAGCCTGAAATAAGGCCAATAGGGCAAAACTAAGCAACTGTTAGGTAAACAGAATAGAATTTTTATTTTTTCTATGTTTTGAGAGATTTAGTATGTTGGTGTTATCTGTGATTCTGCTCTTTCTCTCATGTCCCATATCTAGTCCATGAGCAAAGCACCTTCAGAAGAAATCCACAATTCAGTCTTGTACTACTTCTCCCACTGCCACCATCTCAGCCCGGATCATAATTTCTGTCTGAATTATTACAGTAGCCACCTACCGGTTCACCTCGAGCTTCTTTTCAACAGAGTAGCCAGGAAGATCCTGTTAAAACAAGTCATAGTATACCATCATTTCCTCCAGTAGCTTCCCTTTTCAGTCAGGGCAAGTACCAAAATTCTGACCATGCCACAGCCACCTGGTTTGCTATCCCCACTCTCACCTCACCTAGTCTCCCTCTAGTGCTTCCTGAAACTGGAACACTGGCCTCCCTGCTCTTCCTCAAACATGTTCAGCACGTTCCAGCCTGGGAGCCTTTGCAAAGGCTCCTTCCTCAGCCTAGAATGCTCTTCCCCAGATGCTGTGTGACTAGCTCCCTCCTTTCTTAAAGAGACAGGCTCTCCCTCCCATCCTGATTAAAATATCAACACCCCCAGCCCTGACAACACACAGGCTCTTCAAAACCCCCTTCCCCACTTCATATTTTGTCTTCTTAGCACTTATCACTCTCTAATAGAGGATACATGTCACTTCTTTACCTTATTTATCATCTGTCTCCTCACTAGAATATAAGGTCTAGGAGGTCTCATTCACAATAAGTGAATAGGTACTTCTCAGCACCTATAACAGTAACTGGCACATAGTAGTATTCACTTAGCTTTTGTGAACTGAAATGAAAAGATGAATGAATGAATTTGAGGTCAACAGAAAACATAAGCCGTGACAAAGAAAAGAGAATAACCATTAAAACATCTATAGTGAAGGGGAACGAGAACTAAGGGAGCAAATACACAAGAATGTGTGCAATCATTCAGTCTTCCATGCAAACAAGTGCTAAGTACCTACATGTAACTCTTCCCAGAAGATCAAGTACCGCCCTTCAAGGAGTGTACAGTACAGCTGGGAAGATCAACAGGTCAACACACATTGCTAACACACTGTGATGGAGGCATTTGGAGGGTTTCCAGGTAGGGCCCCTGACCAGAGTGACAAGGGCACGGCTGACTGTGAAATCAGGATGGAGAGGAAACAGGCCTAAACCAGATTGCAAATGACCTCTTTTGTCAAGCTAAGCAAATAGATTTACTCCTGAAGGTCATCAACTAGAGAGCCACTGAAGAATTTCAAGTGTGAAATTAGGAAATGATCAGATTTTTGTTTTATGAGTGTCATTCAACAAGCATGTTCATTATACTGTTGTATGTAGTAACAAATAAATATAAACCCTATCCAACAATATGGGAATTGGATAACAAATCACAGTAAATACATATAAAAGAATGCTAAGGATTAAAAAATGATTTAGATAAAAATTTATTGATAGAAAAATTTCCACGTGGGGTGCCCGGATGGCTCAGTCAGTCAAGCTTCTGACTCTTGATTCCGGCTCAGGTTGTGATCTCAAGGTTGGTGAGATTGAGCCCCGAGTCAGGCTTCACACTGTCAGTGAATCTTGGGATTCTCTTTCTCTTTCCCTCTCTCTCTACCTCTCCCTCAGTTATGCTCTTTCTCTCTCAAAATAAACTTAAAAAAATTTCCATGATACTTTATTAGAAAATAATATTTTTTAAGAGAGCACATGAAATATGGTCCCACTAAATTTTAAGAAAATGTATCTCTGTGAATGGATAAAGATGTGGTATATATATATACAATAGAATATCACTCAGCCATCAAAAGGAATGAAATCTTGCTATTGACAACATGAATGGAACTAGAGTGTATTATGCTGAGTTAAATGAGTCAGTCAGAAAAAGACAAATACCATATGACTTCACCCATATGTGGACCTCAAGAAACAAAACAGATGAACATATGGGAAGGGGGGAGAAATAAAGAGAGGGAAACAGACACTTTTTATGATAGTGAGCAAATTGAGGGCTGGTGGAGGGAGGTGGGTGGGGAATAGGCTAAGTGGGTGATGGGCATTATGGAGGGCACTTGGGATGAGCACTGGGTGTTATATGAAAGTGATGGATCACTAAATTCTACTCCTGAAAACAATACTGCACTAAATGTTAACTAGAATTTAAATAAAAATATGAAGAAAAAAAATGCATCTCTGTGAAAAGGAAGTCTATGAAGACATATAGCAAAATGTTAACAGAAGAAATGCCTAGGCTGTTGGATTTGAGATAACTTTACATTCTTTATTATGCCTTTTGTATCATCTGAATTAACATTACAGCTAGCATATATGGCTTGTATAATAAGAAAAAACTAGGTTTTTTTTTGCCCATTTTGGAGGGGGAAACAAGTCTGTAGGACTAGACTGGAGGAGAGAACCTTTGCTCCTGGACAGCAGCAAATCCAGGAGGAATATGAAGGAGGAACGGAGAGAAATGCAGAAGGTAAAAATGGAAATGACTGAGGTTTCTGACTTAAACAGCCATGTGGTAGAGTCAATGACTAGAGAGTGAGTAGATGCCAGGGCCCAAAGGCACTCTGAGGAAGCCGGAAATTTCGTATCCACTAAGGCCTTGCCCATCTTCCAAAGGTGAGAGCCTCCTGTCAGCTATTCCTCCCTTTACTCCCATGCCTGTACTACTCTGTTCCCTTTCTCTGACCTAAATCCGCAGAGTTTACCTCACTCTAAAATCATTCTATTGTTCTATTTTCATTCCAGAATTCCCATTCCCTAGTGGGGGGAAAAAGGAGTAAAGAAAAAAAACAAAGAAGAAAGCAACTCCTACTATCTTCAATTACTGTCCTAAAAGCTTCCTCCACCTCTTGCCCCCAAATTCCTCCCTTCAAGACATCACTCCCTGGGAACACTCTCAATGATCACTGCTCACTCTCTTGGGGTTAGGAGTGGGTTGCCATCCTTGCTCCTCAATTCCAACTTCAGACCATGGCCTCCCACTCTTTCTTGAAAGTTCATATGAACTGGCCATACTGACTTTTATCCTTCCTTGTTTCTGACACCTAAAGCTTTACCAAACATTTGCTTGTTTGTTTTCCAGGACTTTGGTGTTGGCACACCATCTTTCTGCTCACCTCCAAACCTGTCATCATCCTATGTGATTTCAACACCCATATGGGCAACCCATTTGATAGCCTCAAGTCCTTTATTTGAGACAAATGTCAGAGACCCAACTTCACCTCACCTAATCCACATCCCCAATATTGCCCTGGGCTTGGTAACCCCTGGAAATTGTGTCATTCTCCCCTCTTTTACCTCATCTTCCCATCCTCCCTTCCATTTGACATTATGTCTGTTCTTCAACTTCAGTGAGAAAAATGAAGAAAGTGGAATAGACTAGGGTTTAGCAAAGTTTGTGTATAAAGGACCAGATAGCAGATATTTTAAGTTTTGCAGATCAACTCTCACGATTATTCAACTCTGCCATTGCAGCACAAAAGCAGCAACAGAAGACAAATAGTAATGAATAGTGAGTAAATGGGTGAGTCTGTGTTCCAGTGAAAGTTTATATACAAAAGCAAGCAGTGGGACCTGGCCCTCAGGTCATAGGTTGCTGGCCTCTGACACACACCTTCATTCTCTTCCTTTTCTCTTTCCGTTTTCTCCCTATCTATTGATTGGTTCTTAATCCTCCTTTAGTGCCCAATTCCACCATTCCTTCATTGACATTAACATCTCCATTGGTACACTATCTTTGGTCATCTTGCCCAGAAAAACTAAAATCTTAGGTTGATCCAACTAACTACATTCTTGACTCTTCGGTTGCTAAATGCTGATGGAGAAAACCATTCTTTTTCCCACTGATAGTACTATAGTTCCTACTCTTCAATCCTTAACCTTCAACACTTTGTAGTAAACTTTTACATTCCCTTAATCAGTTTCTCTTCTATTCTTTCCAGTAGCAACTTCAAAACTTTTCCATTTTCCTCAAGAAATCTACTCTATTAGCACCTTAGTCCCTAGCACATTATCACTTACTTTACTTCATAGAGAAAACAGAATATCTCAAAAGGAAACTCCCTAAACATTCTGCTCCCCTACCTACAAATGTACCATCATCTAAACCTTTATTTCGTTTTCACCTATCTTACTAGAAGAGGTTTGCTTCCTTCTCCCCACCCCCAACCCCTTGCACCTGTTTGTTTTTTTTTATCTTTAATGGCTCATCTCCACCAGCATTTTAATGTGCTCAGATTTCTCAGGGGGAAAAAAAGAAGATCTTGATATGTGGATGCATTGATATATTAGGGATATAATTTAATGAAAGATTCATGAAATAGTATTATATGTGATATATTCTAATATTATCTATTCTATAATACTTCATTTACTCCATATGCTGGCTAAGACCTATTTAATTGATTTCATGCCCAATAATGGTCCTGACTGAGAAAAACTTGATTATGTGCAAAAGAAGACATGTATAAGAATTCACATTGCCACATTTCTTATAATTGTGAACAAATGGAAAATGGGAATAACCTAAATGTTCATCAACAAAAGAATACATATGTAAATTGTTGTATGCTCATGTGGAATACTGCACAGAATATAGTGACTGCAGTTACATGTATCAAGTGTGAATACACTTCAAAGATAAAATACTGATAAGATCAGTTTGCAGAAATAAAACAATGCTATAATACACTTAATACTTCCCAAAGGCCCCACCTCCAAATTCTATCACATCTGAGGTTAGGGCTTCAACATATGAATTTTGGAAGAAAACAATTAGTCCATAACATTCTGCCCTGACCTCCCCAAACTCATGTCCTTGCATGCAAAACATATTCATTCCATCCCAACAGCCCCAAAAGACTACTAATTCCAGCACCAACTCCAAAGTCTAAAGTCCAAAGTCTCACTTAAATATCTAAATCAGGTATGTGTATGATTAGAAGTATGATTCACTCCATGACAAAGTTTCTTTCCAGCTAAAAACCTGTGAAACCAGACAAATTATAGGCTTTCAAAATATAATGATGGGATAGGCATGAATAGACGTTCCCATTCCAAAGGGAGTAATGGAAAAGAAAGAAAGGGTAATGGGTCCCAGGTAAATCCCAAACCTAACAAGGTAAATACCCTTAGATCTTAAGGCTTGAGAATAATTCTCTTTGGCTTGATGCTCCCCCTTGAAGATTTACTGGGGCAGCAGTCTCACTTTCAGGACCCACTGGGGTGGGAAATGTACTCCTCCACTCCTGGTTCCCTATAGCTCTGGTGGGTAGGAACTATTTGTCCTTGGAGGCTCTGCCAGGTGGCCCCTGTGTGGCCTGTTGTAACTGAGGTGATGCTTCCCCTTTTAAACTGAGGAGGGAGTTCTGATGATCTCTGAATTGACTTTGGGGTCATTTTCTTGAAGAATAGTGCACATTCATAGCCAAACAGCTCTAAGGTCTGGTTCTGCAGGATCTAAGAAGTTAAACAGCCTTCCTTCTTTTCATCCTGCTTTGTCTGCCCCCTTTAGTTCATATTGGCAGTGTCTTTACCAGTATAATCACATCTCATTCCTGGGGTCTGTTGAAATGACTGATTATATCCATTTTTCAAATCCACACTAATCTCTTTATTAAATGATCAGTGAGCCACACCCTTAGTGTCTTCTCCCAAACACATTTTCTCATTCTTTGCATTATGGACAGGCTGAGGATTTCCCAAATCTTTAAGTTCTGGTTCCTTTTTGCTGAACAGTTCCATCTTCAATTTATTTATCTCTTCTTGTATTTTAATTTAAGCAGTCAGTAGTAATCAAGTTACTCCTCAACACTTTTCTTAGAAATTCCTAAGCTAAATATCCAATTTCATCACTGACAAGTTCTCTTCCACAACACATTAGAACACTAACATGATCCAGGCAAGTTCTTTGCCACTTTGTAACAAGTATCACATTTTCTCCAGTGTCCAATAATACATTCCACATTTCCATACGAGACTTCATCAGAAAATGAAGTCAGAATTTATCATTCATATTTCTACAGAGTGATGAACACATTAAATATGGAAAGTCAAGCAAAATGACAAGTTAGTTTACTCTGCCCTGCAGGGAGCCATGGCTAATCGAATAAGCCTGTAGAGGACTGAACTTAGAAAATCCGAAGCAAAGGAGAAGGGGTCAAAGGGCACAGGGAGAAGTTGAGGGGCTCAAATAAAAATAATAACAATAATGACTGCAATTAATATTCATTGAGCGGGGCGCCTGGGTGGCTCAGTTGGTTGAGTATCCAACTTCAGCTCAGGTTATGATCTCGCAGTTGGTGGGTTTGAGCCCCGCATCAGGCTGTGTGCTGACAGCTCAGAGCCTGGAGCCCGCTTTGGATTCTGTGTCTCCTTCTCTCTCTCTGCCCCTCTCCTGCTCTCGCTCTCTCAAAAATAAACATAAAAAATAATTTAAAAAGTATTCATTGAGCATATGTGTCTACTTGTGTTACATCAGTAACATTATCTCAGGTAATTCCATGACAACCTCATAAAGTAAGGATTATTGTTATTCCCATTTTACATCTAAGGAAACTGAGGCAAAGAGCTTTTATATGACTTACTGAAGGATATCCAGTAAGTAAATGGTAGATCTGAGATTTGAAACTAGAAGCCTGCTTTATTTTAAGTCATGCAAAGATATCTTTTTAACAAATGAGGTAGGTTAGGTAGAGATTTAGAGTTAAGTATTGTGGTACACAAGGAATGGCTGTTGGGGTCAAAATCTTTGCTGCTAAAGGGATAAGGTAACAGTCAGGAGTATCACCCCTACAAAAACTAAACTGTAGAACACCTGTGGTCCCCACAAATGTTAAAGCATCTTGTTCTTAGAAAAGAGAGCTCTGTGAACGTAGAAATGGTTTAATGCTGATAGTTTTCTTCATATCCAACATCTGTTACAACTTTCCTACTTATACCCACTGCCCCAAACCAAGCACAACCAAATCCTCAGTTGTCACTGCTGACATAATTAACATGTACACACATTCAAACCATTAAGACAAATAACCTTACACCAAATCCCCACACTTCTTGTATACCAATTGATTCCCTCTACCAGACTGGCCATATACCACATTGTAGTTGGTAACTTCCAAATTGATATCTCATTTCTAACCACTGATAATCCTGGAATCCCTACCCCACCTCTGATTTCTACCCAACTTCTTCTTTAGTTATCTAAATCTAAAATGTCATATACAGAGTAAACAACCACAAACCCAGAGTTCTTCACAATCATAAGATTTAGAAGAGTGTTGACATGAAGAGTGCAGGTAGCTCTAGACAGAGGGATTTACTGAGAAAGCACTGACATCAAAATTACATTTATAGCTGGATCCTTGAGTTAAGAATATACACTAAGGTATTCCCAAGGCCTAAAACTTTCTAACATGATTTAGTTCAGAGTTTATTACAGTTACATATCATAAAAGCTAGAACACGTGAACAAAATATTTTCCTCCTGTGAGCTAAAGTACTAAAGTGAGGTTGATATATACAAAATCCTCTTTTGGTTTATGATGGGTAAATAATGAGTTAATTGCTATTAAGTTTTGCTTTTATTCTTGCTTTCACTAAAAATGTTGGAGTGGTGGAGTGCCTGGCTGGCTCAATCAGAAGAACATGCAACTCTTGATCTCAGGGTCATGAATTTGAGCCCCATGTTGGGTGTAGACGTTACTAACATAAATGAGTAAGTGAGTAAGTAAATAGATGAATGAATGAATGAATGAATGAATGAATGAAGGGGCACCTGAGTGGCTCAGTCTGTTGAGCATCTGACTTTGGCTCAGGTCATGATCTCATGGCTTGTGAGTTGGAGCTTCGCATTGGGCTCACTGTTGTCAGCCTTTCAGCACAGAGCCCTTTTTGGATCCTCTGTCCCCCTGTCTCTCTGCCTCTCCCCTGTTGGTGCTGTCTCTCAAAAAAAATAAATAAAATACAAAAACAAATAAATAAGTTAAAAAAAAGAATTTTAGAAACTGATTCCATTCACAATTGAACCAAGAATCATAAAATACCTAGGAAGAAACCTAACCAAAGATGTAAAAGATCTCTATGCTGAAAACTATAGAAAGCTTATGAAGGAAATTGAAGAAGATTCAAAGAAATGGAAAAACATTCCATGCTCATGGATTGGAAGAATAAATATTGTTAAAATGTCAATATTACCCAAAGCTATCTACACATTCAATGCAATCCCAATCCAAATTGTACCAGCATTCTTCTCGAAGCTAGAACAAGCA
The DNA here is from genome assembly GCF_018350195.1 of Panthera tigris. Taxonomy (NCBI): domain Eukaryota; kingdom Metazoa; phylum Chordata; class Mammalia; order Carnivora; family Felidae; genus Panthera; species Panthera tigris. The sequence goes on from NC_056667.1 coordinate 166,189,544, forward strand.
ATCCTACAATTTGTATGGAACCACAAAAAGCCCCAAGTAGCCAAAGTAATATTGAAAAAGAAAACTAAAGCAGGAGGCATCACAATCCCAGACTTTAGCCTCTACTACAAAGCTGAAATCATCAAAACAGTATGGCATTGGCACAAAAACAGGCACATAGACCAATGGAAGAGAATAGAGACTCCAGAATTGGACCCACAAATGTACAGCCAACTAATCTTTGGCAAAGCAAGAAAGAACATCCAATGGAAGAAAGACAGTTGCTTTAACAAACGGTGCTGGGAGAACTGGACAACAACATGCAGAAGAATTAAACTAGACCACTTTCCTACACCATTCACAAAAATAAACTCAAAATGGATAAAGGACCTGAATGTGAGACAGGAAACCATCAAAACCCTAGAGGAGAAAGCAGGAAAAAACCTCTTTGACCTCAGCCACAGCAATTTCTTAATCGACACATCTCCAAAGGTAAGGGAATTAAAAGCAAAAATGAAATATTGGGACTTCATCAAAATAAAAAGCTTCTGCACTGCAAAGGAAACAATCAACAAAACTAAAAGGCAACCGACGGAATGGGAAAAGATATTTGCAAATGACATATTGGATAAAGGACTAGTATCCAAAAGAACTCACCAAACTCCACACCCGAAAAACAAATAATCCAGTGAAGAAATGGGCAGAAGACATGAATAGACACTTTTCTAAAGAAGACATCCAGATGGCCAATAGACACATGAAAAGATGCTCAACGTCATACCTCATCAGGGAAATACAAATCAAAACCACACTGAGATATCACCTCATGCCAGTCAGAGTGGCTAAAATGAACAAATCAGGAGACTATAGATGCTGGAGAGGATGTGAAGAAATGGGAACCCTCTTGCACTGTTGGTGGGAATGCAAACTGGTGCAGCTTCTCTGGAAAACAGTGTGGAGGTTCCTCAAAAAATTAAAAATAGATCTACCCTATGACCCAGCAATAGCACTGCTAGGAATTTACTGAAGGGATACAGGAGTGCTGATGCATAGGGGCACTTGTACCCCAATGTTTATAGCAGCACTTTCAACAATCACCAAATTATGGAAAGAGCCTAAATGTCCATCAACTGAGGAATGGATAAAGAAGATGTGGTTTATATATACAATGGAACACTACTTGGCAATGAGAAGGAATAAAACCTGGCCATTTGAAGCAACATGGATGGAACTGGAGGGTATTATGCTAAGTGAAATAAGTCACACAGAGAAAGATACCGTATGTTTTCACTCTTATGTGGATCCTGAGAAACTTAACAGAAAACCATAGGGAAGGGGAAGCGGTGGGGGGGGGGGGCGGAGTTACAGAGAGGGAAGGAGGCAAACCATAAGAGACTCTTAAATACTGAGAACAAACTGAGGGCTGATGGGGGGTAGGGGAGAGGGAAAAGTGGGTGATGAGCATTGAGGAGGGCACCTGTTGGGATGAGCACTGGGTGTTGTATGGAAACCAATTTGACAATAAATTTCATATATTGAAAAAAAAAAGAAAGGAATTGTGTCTACTGTGATATGAAAAAGTTGTCTGCTTCAACTTTTGCCAAATAATGTCCTACCTCTCATTATGCTCACAAAAATAATCATGAGGGTGAGGAAAGGGGACAGCATGGGACATTGTATATCTGTAGTGTATTTTAAGTCCTTATCATTTCAAATCACACCCACTATGGTGGAGTGTTGTAGCTACGATTGGGAGCAGATCCAACTTTTGTGGCTACAGAAGCTTATGGAAAGTTGGAGATCCTCTTTAAGAAAAGGAATCTAAAATTACAAATACAAAATTAACTATGAAAGTAAATGTTTATTTAGATTGGGAAAAGAAACGATAGCAACAACAATAAAAAACAATTTAAGGGGCGCCTGGGTGGCTCAGTCGGTTAAGCGTCCGACTTCAGCTCAGGTCACGATCTCACGGTCCATGAGTTCGAGCCCTGTATCGGGCTCTGGGCTGATGGCTCAGAGCCTGGAGCCTGCTTCCGATTCTGTGTCTCCCTCTCTCTCTGCCCCTCCCCCATTCATGCTCTGTCTCTCTCTGTCTCAAAAATAAATAAAAACGTTAAAAAAAAATTAAAAAACAATTTAAGAAGCTGACAAATACTATCAGTACTACAATATCCAGGAAAAATACATTTGTGCTAATTAATGCCTGACACACATTTTAATACTTTTTTAGCTACATTTTTTGGCTGTATTTATAGATTGATTACTTCTTCATGTGGCAACAATTATGAAATATTTTTTATAGATAAAAAAAGATCCTTGTCTAGCATGATTGATTGAAACTAGTTTTTTTTTACTATTAATAGCTTACAAAAGTTGTTTATGTTTAAAGTCACATATGCTGCATTACTCAATAATGTGTATACATGTGTGTATATGTTTATACACACATATAGAGAACCAAATCCTCCACTTAAAATTTTGCACTTCAAAAGACTTTTCTACCAACTATCTTCTGGCTTTGTATATTAAAAACTTTCTTTCCCTTCCATTTTACATACAGTTTCTTGCCAAAAGATATCATCAAGCAATATTGTTCAACAGAGTGATTTGGCCCAGTGGACAATATATTTCTTGAAGTCACTGCTTTACCAGGATAGCTAATAACAATTTAGTTATGCAAGGAAGTGACTAAAAACCACATAAAGAAATTTCCCTAAACTGAAATGAATGAATTCCCAACTCAACTTCTTGCCTGCTTTTCAAACATGCCATGGCCACTCCAATGCCACATGTCATACAGGACATTGTGGTGGAGGGAAGGTTGGAGCTGAATAAGACTGTGTTCTCAACTGAACATGATTAAAATATCCACAAAATGTATGATCTTGTGAATACGTTGAAAGGCTTCCCCTAGAGTTCTGGAAGGGGCCCATGCACATAAAGTCTCGGAAGCAAAGGTTTCACTGGATTCATAGTAAATCTACCTTACGTATGACTACACATTTTGCCACCTCTGTTGGAGAGTTTTCAGGTCACTTAGGGGAGTTCTCCATTCCATGTCAAATCTTTGTATATGTCATTGATACCTGTCTATTACCACAGAGAGGGCAATCTTATCTAGATTGGCTACTCAGATTAGCCTATTCCCAGTCCTTATCAATTAGGTCATGTAACCAAGAAAGTCTAATGAGAATTTCTTAGGATTGATATATGGCTGTTTAGGGAGGGAAATCATCTTTTTTACTGGGGATGTTAAACAAAAAAAGAGTCTGGGTCTGCTAATGACTGACTTTTTCCTTATGGAAAGACCTTGTTTGAGAATAAAGCCAGCATTTAAAAGCATTACTGTGACATGGGAGCTAATATTTGAACCTCTAGAGCCAGCTGTGCATTCTAACTCCTTTTGTTGTTACAGACAGTAATTTCCCTTCTTTCTTCAACTACATGAGATGAATTTCTAGAATGTACAACCCAAACAGATTTGAGTAATAGTCTTTCCTTTGCTACGTTAGAGTGTTTTGCTTCAATCATCATGTAGTGATTACAGAAAATGTAAATTTTAATAATAAATAAATAAATAAACATCTCCACTATTTTGAGAATTTCTCAGATCTGGCAACACAACTAACATGAAATATCATGCACACAGGAGAGGGAGAAAAGTTAAACATACAAACAAAAACCAAACAACTATGTGTTAATAATTTTTAAGACAAAACAAAGGATAATGTAGACTAAAATAGATCTGGTAGACTGAAAATACAAATCTTTTCAACTCCAAGGCATTTTATATGGTATTTGTATTAACTAATCCAAAAAAGTGAAACTAAATATAATAATTTGAAAATGTGTGCTAGCAGACAGAAGATCAAAGAAAAATTGGAAGCTCCCGAATATAATCAATCCTATAAAATTATATGATAAGGGTAACATTTAAGATCAATGAGAAAACTAAAGATTACTTAAACAATGGTGCTTAAGGACAAAAAGAGAAATCAAACTCATACCCAAAGTGAAATTAAGTTCCATAAGACTTAAAGCTCAAATGTAAAAAAGTAATAAGACTAGAACAATATAGGGGTAAATATTCATGTGGCCATGCAGTGGTGAAATATAATACCAGAAATGAATTCAATATGTCAAAAAAGATTTATATGTTCTTAAGAAATTTAACATATCAAAATATAAATTAAAAAAATAAAATTAGAATACAAATGACAAGCTGGAAAATTACATTTCAAATATGTCTAATAGAATAAAGAACTCTTGTAAATCAATAAGGAAAAAAAAAAGTAAGTCCTCTAGTAGAAAAGTGGATAAAGGGGATGAGTCCCCACCCCTCCAATACCAGAAAAAGTATATGATATGCTTCAAGATGTTGACAATGGCTATATCAGGATAGTAGGACTATAGGTGATTTTTGTTTACTATGTTGTGTTTTTCATTTTTTAAGATTAAGTTTGTGTTCTTTTTGTAATTAGAAAAAGCAAATAATGCTCACGTAGCCTAAAACCTTATGATAAACCTTAAAGGAAAATAATCTAAGGAAAATTTATACTAGAGGGTGGGAACCAATTCTAACCACACTGTTACTTTCCAAGAAACCTTAGGCATTAGTCGCTTGTTGTCTCACATTATGTTTTAGAAACTAATCTAATCAAACATGGAAATATTTACGATCTAAGTATTTTATTAAATCAAATGCATCTAAGTCCCTTATCTGTGTCGTCATGGACTCTGGTATAGATTTTTCTCTTAGCTCTCCATATCAGGTGGACACTAGCTATATGTGTCTCCCACCCCCATCCCCATAGTCAGTGACTCAAGGGTGCCTGTGTCATCTGTGTAGGTCCAGTACTGATCTCAGTACCAGATCATGGGTGTTCAATAGCTATTGTCCAAATGAACTGAACTAGGCCTCTATGATTATGAAACCTGACCCAGAAGAACATAGTAAAACACAATCAGTTACTATGTTGTCTTTTATATGGGCAAGTATTTTCATGAAACCTCATTTACCAATTTACTTCAAGTCACCTACATTTTCCATTAATTTTCAAATGGTTCACATACCCAAAAAAGAAATAAGCTAACTGTGAGATTGGAGTTATTTAATGTGTAAAAACATATGATGTTTATGGGAAAAAAATCACACAAAAAATTAAAATTTTCCCCAGGTACTCAATATAAAACCATGGTAAAGATGAATTCAGATTAAGGGAATGTCCAAGTGAAACAAGCACAACCAAATCTTTGTTTATATTAAATAATACACATAACTTTCACAAATATGTAGAACTTCTAGTTAAAATACTGCTTCCAAAAAGAGGTTTACTGGTTTTTTTTAATGTCTAATTCATCACTTGTTGTTATTTGCATAAATGTATCAAAATCCTTTAGAGCACCTTTTCATTGCACAGGTTAATATTGTCATCTGCAGACTTATTTTTGTTATTAAATTACTTGGCAAATAGGTTTCTTGATAGGTAACCTAATGTTTATGTTATGCTGAACCAGTGACATTCACAATGTCTTAATTAGTAAAGGCTGAATTAATGAGACTTCATTATTCTAGCAATATTTTAAATAGAATATATTATGAAATGTAAGCATATCTAAAGAGCAGCCTTTACTAACACAAAGGGTATTGTTATTTAACATAGAATGCATTTATCTATCATCAAATTTTATTTATCCACAGGATGTTAACTCTAAAATAATGAGCCTTTTAACTTCCGTTGTTTTGAACAGGTCTTAAAAGTGTTTTCCTCAATTTACAATCAAAAGATAAATGTATATTTCTTCCATTATAGAATGATTCTAACATCTGTACTTTGAGTTATACTTAAAGGTACTTTTACATTTCATTACACACTAAATCATCAAAATAAACACTGAGGATCATGAATGCCTGGCTTTTAAATGAATGCTTCTGTATATTGTTTCTTTACAAATCTCTGTTTTCATTTTAAAGGTAATCAATCATACACTGTAACAGAACTGGGAAATGATGTGAAAAGGTTACAGATTTACTCACACTTTGCAACTCAATGTGTTAAAAAAAAAAAAAAAGGACCTTGTTTTTCTTTTTTTAACTGATCTGATCTTCCTCACTAACAAGCTTACCAAGAGCTTCCAGGAACTCCTGCTTATTTCTTGCTTTTAACCACATCATGCCACCACTTCCACTTACTTGGGCTTCTACATGCTGCCTATGGACAACTTACTCTAGTGGATTCTTCTCCCTGCCTCTCCCTACGTATATTCTGATTCCAAGTTTCAAAGAGGATCAAGGAAAAATGCCTCCTGTTTTGGCTTTTCCATTTACACGTTGAATACTACCACTACCATTACATGAGTCAGCTAAAATGGAGAAGGGGCAACAATTATGTTCATGAACCTCTCAAGTCCTCAACTATTTCTGTCTCTTCCAGGCCTCACTGTACTCAAATGAAAAGGGCAGCCTTTCCACCTCCCTTTTCATTATACATCCATTATAAATACTTCACACCCTTTCTTTCAGGTGGCATGTTGTATTGTATTTTCCCTAGAGGCCATGATGGCAGATGAAATACAGTATGAAATACGAGCTTACTGACATCTAAGCTTCCAGAAGAAGGATGAACTAAGCTATTGGTAAACTGAGGGCTGCAATGCTCATTTTGTGTGACCAGCAGTGGTTTGGGTTCAGACTGACTTTCGTACAAAAGGTTTTTAACTGCCACCAGGTTTACTTAGAAAGATACAATAGGTGGGGCGCCTGGGTGGCGCAGTCAGTTAAGCGTCCGACTTCAGCCAGGTCACGATCTCGCGGTCCGTGAGTTCGAGCCCCGCGTCAGGCTCTGGGCTGACGGCTCGGAGCCTGGAGCCTGTTTCCGATTCTGTGTCTCCCTCTCTCTCTGCCCCTCCCCCGTTCATGCTCTGTCTCTCTCTGTCCCAAAAATAAATAAAAAATGTTGAAAAAAAAAATTTTTAAGAAAGATACAATAGGAGAAACAACACGTCTGCATGAAAGCATCAAATACATCTTTAGCAGAAGCTCTTATGGTGGTCCAGGCACTGCTTCCTGAGCATATTATGCTCAGTTCAGTTGTAAGAAATGAGATCCCACAAGTGAATGCAGGCTACTCAGACACAAAGCAGCCATGAAGGAAATCACATCTTGTAATTGTCTGTGAGTATATTTTCCAAGTCTCTACAAGATATACATTCAGTTATGGGGTAACCACCCAGGCAAGCTGAGGCTATGTTTTCTCTGACAGATTTTTCATATGCTTGTGATCACATGGGCCCTTGGATTTATATGTCAACTAACAATCTTCTTAATCCCAATAAGGAGTGTTCTCCATAATAAATAGTATTGAACATAGCTGACATTCCACATTTATCTTAACTAAGTATGTTTCCAAGGAAACAATGTTGGCAGAGGGTAAATCCAAGGTCATCATCACATGCAAGACAGGTTTAGACTTGATAACTCCTCCAAAGGGTTATTCTAAAAACACACTGACAATTTAAAACAATAATAGTAATACCTAATTTGTGTGAAGAAAGCAACCTGAAATGAAAATACTGGTTAAAAATATGATACAAATTTCAGAGCGACTACATATTTCAGAATAATGGTAAAGATAGTAATTTTAGACTTTAAGTACCAGATTAAAAATATCTGGAGTAATCAATCACTTAAAGAGCAAGTGAGAATATAAAACATGTAAAAAACTGAAGGCAAAGCTCATGCCATCTAAAAGCATTAAAAAAAATTGAGAGAAGACAAAAAAGGAATAGAAAGCACATTATAAGATGGTAGAAGGGAAGTCCAAGCATGCCAGGTATTGCTATAAACATAAATGGACTAAACTCTCCTGATCACTTCAAAATAAAGATTAAACATAAAAACATGGATTTCAGCTATGTGGTTCTTAAAGGAGACAGATGAAAATACTAAAAAAACTCCTCTAGTAATTATATTATTATCAGAAAAAAATAGACTTTGAGGCAAAAAAGAATTACTAGAGATGAAAAAGTATGTGATGAAAAAAGTTTCAATACATTATGAAGGAATACCAAAATGTTAATGATAGTACTAAAAAAGGACAGCATAATTAGAGATGTGTCAAAGATTTAAACTGCTTATTAAGGACTATAATTATAAATTTATACCACAATTTGGGAAACATAAATGAAACCGGAACATTCCTAGAAAAATATACCTTAGCCAAATTGACAAAAGAAGAAATAGAAAGCTTGAATGGTTTCTTTAAGACTTGTTTTAAAAGTAAGTTTTGCCAGTCATTTAAAGTCCTCTGCTCTACCAGTTGAGCTATTGGATGGTGCTGCCAATCATTTAAAAACAGATAAATTCGATCACACAAACTCTTCTAAAGAGAGAAGAAGGAAGATACAGTTTGTCCTTGACAATTGTTCGACTTACAACTTTTCAACTTTAAGATGGTGTGAAAGCAGTACGAATTCAGTAGAACTGGGGTTCAAATTTTGATATCTTCCTGGGCTAATGATATGTAGCATGATACTCTCTTGTGATGCTGGGCACAGGCAGAGAGCCACAGCTCCCAGTCAGCCATGTGATCGTGAGGGTAAACAACGGATACACTTACAACCATTCTGTACCCATAAAACCACTCCAATTTCCACTTCCAGTTTAGTATGCAATCAATTACATGAGATAGTCAACACTAAAACACCGTTTGTGTTAGAGGATTTTGCCTAACTGTAGGCTAATTTAAGTCTTCTTCATCCATTTAAGGCAGGCTAGGCTAAACTGTGATGTTCAATAGCTTAGGCATATTAAATGCATTTTTGACATGATATTTTCAACTTACCATGGTTTATCAGGATGTAACCCCATTGTAAGTTGAGGAAGATGTGTACATTCCTCAACTCACAACACTAGCATATCCTAAAGCAAAAGCATATGAGGATAACACAAGAAAAAATTTAATCTAGTCTCACTCATGAAGACAGGTTAAACAAGCATAAAAGTATTAGCTTACTAGGGGCTCCTGGAGGGCTCAGTCGGTTAAGTGTCCGACTTTGGCTCAGGTCATGATATCACGGGTTGTGAGTTTGAGTCCCACAATGGGCTCTCTGCTGTGAGCACAGAGCTCACCTTAGAAGCTCTGTCCCTCTCCCTCTCTGCTCACCGCTCCGCGCACGTGCTCTCCCTCTCTCTCTCAAAAAGAAAAACATTAAAAAAATAAACTGTATTAGCTTACTGAATTCAGCAGTGGATTAAAAGTTAAATATTATGAGCTAGGCACATTTGCATAGAAGTCACAGTTCATTTAATTAGAAAATTAATTAATTATATATATATATATACACATATATAATAAAAGTAAAGTCATGATCATTTTAATAAACACAGAAAAAGCATTCAATAAGATACAATATCATTTATAATAAAGTATGTTAGCATACTAGTAATAAAAGGGAAATTTCATAATACTTTTTAGGATCTATATAAAAAAATATCATATTTCTTGATGAAATTTAAAAGTATTCCCTGTGTGATCAGGAATAAAGGCAAAAACACTTCTACAGCATTTGCTTTCTTCTGCCCCTTTACGTCTACCAGAAAATGGGGTGTCTGGACCAAAATGGTGACCTACGAGGCTCCTGAATTTCCCCCCTTCCATGGATGCACTGACTGTACAGCTATACAGGGAGCAATATCCTCTGACGGAAATCCAGAAACTAGCTGAGTGACTCCTACACACAGGGCAAATGAGAAAACACCCACAATGAACAGGCCTGCATCTCTGTGCTGACTGCAGTTCTCCTCTGAAGCACCGACAAGTTTTGGCATGCCCTCAACCACTGGGAGATACTAAGAAAAAAGACAGTGGCTTGGACATCACAAAGGTTTGAGACACCTATACCTACCTCTAGATCTGCTTCTCATTTCTCTAATTTCTCTAGAAATTAGAGGCAGATCTAGAGGTAGATATAGATATAGGTGTGTGGAATATTATCCAGCCTTATATATGAAGGAAATCCTGCTATATGTAACAACACTATGAACCTAATGGGCATTAGGGCATTATGCTAAGGAAAAAAAGCTGGACAGAGAAAGATAAATACTGCATGGTATCACTTATATGTGGAATCTAAAAATAAATAAATAAATAAAAGACAAACTCATAGAAACCAAGAGTAGAATGGTGATTGGCAGGGGCTGATGTAGGAGGAAATAAGGACAGGTTGCTAAAAGGATACAAACGTTCAGCCATGAGTAACAATTTAATGTCAACAGGGTGACTACAGTTGGTAATACTATATTGTGTAACTGAATTTTTCTAAGAGAGTAGAACTTAAGTGTTCTCCCCCCCCCCAAAAAGATAAACATGAGGTGATTGATGTGTCAATTAACTGAACCATGTAAATCCTTTCGCAATGTATATGTATATCAAGTCATCACACTGTGTACTTTAAATATACTGCAATTTTATTTGTCGATTTTACCTCAATAAAACTTAAAAAAACTATTAAAATTTATACTAAAAATGAATAAAAACAAGAATGTACACTTTGACCATTCCTATTTAAATTACCCCTTTGTTTCAATTTCTGCTCAGCATAAGACAAAAAAAAGTACAAGATATAAAGAATAGACAAGATAAAACAAACAGATACTATTTGTAAGATGATATTATATAAAAAGTGTCTAACAAATGTTTTAGCCATTTTTAATATAGTCCTTTTTTTAATGTTTTATTTATTTTTGAGAGAGCACAAGTGGGGGAGGGACAGAGCAAGAGGGACAGAGGATCTGAAGAGGGCTCTACATTGATAGCAGCATGCCGGACGTGGGGCTTGAACTCATGAACCACGAGATCACAACCTGAGTCGAAGTCGGACTCTCAATTCACTGAGCCACCCAGGCACCCCCAGCCATTTTTAAATTAAAGTAAAAAACTTTATATATAAAGACTTTTTTTTTAAGCTTATTTATTTATTTTGACAGAGAGAGCCTGAGGATGAGAAGGGCAAAGACAGAAGATAAGAGAGAATCCCAAGCAGGGTTTGCACTATCAGCACTGGGCCTCACATGGGGCTTAACCTCATGAACCATGAGATCATGACCTGAGCTGAAACTAAGAGTCGGACGCTTAACTGACTGAGCCACCAGGCACCCCTAAAACTTTATATAAAGACTTATAAGTAAGAGATAAATTAAACATGGTAGATCATGCTATTGGATAAGACTCAACATTTGTACAGAAGAGCAAATGGCTGAGATAGATATAATTCCTGGGGGAAAAAAAAAGGAGTGTTTAGCAGAACCAATTATAAAGAGTTTTGGCAAGTCTGTAGTGTTAGGGCAAAACAGGTTTGGTATAATGACAGAAAAATTAGCCAATGGAACAAAATAGATAATCCAGAAACAAATTTGGATATACACAGACACTTCAGTTTTAACACAGTGGGTACTGAAAAACAGTGGGGAGAGGAAAATACGTCACTACATGACTCTGGAACAAGAGTTAGTTATTTGGTTATTTATATGGAAGAAAGAAAACTGAATAAAATTCAATGTGTAAAAACAATTCCAGGTAGATGTAAGATTTAAAGCTAAACTATTGCACTTGTAGAAGATTAATATATTTAGGATCTGTATGACCTTGGAGTAAGGAAAAACATCTTAAACAGAATACAAAAAGCAGAAAGCATGAAAGCATAGAAACACTGATCATATTAAAGCTAAGGATTAACTTTAATAAGAGACACTAAAACCAGTGAAAACTGAAGCCGTAAACTCAGAATATACCTGCAACCTAGGAAACTGAAAAGGATTAGTATAGTACTTATACTATATAAATGTCTATAAATAATTTTTTTAAAAAACTAATGACTCAAAAGTGGTAATTGAATATGAATAGGAATTTCACAGAAGAGGAAACACAAATGGCCAATAAACATGAAAAGATGCTCCACCTCATTAGTTATCAGGAATTGCAAATTAAATACCCAGTAAGATAGCATTCACAACCACTAGACTGTCAAAATTTTTAAAAAGTCACACAGTCTCAAGCATTGCCAAGGAGGTAACACAATGGAATGCTCATCTGCTATTGGTCGGAGTATGAAGTGACACCTCACCTTGGGAAAATAGTTTGGCATTTGTTCATTCATTCAGTATATATTAATGGACTATTTACAATGCATTTGGTACTACTCTGGGATTACAGTATGAGCAAAACATAAAATTACCACTTCAAGTTGAAATATATATATCTTATGACCTAAATTCCACTTTCTGGAAAGGATATGACCCTACAGAAGGTAAGTATATAACCTAGAGAAAACTGTACATATGTGAATGTTCAAAACAATACTGCTTCTAAATCAAATTAAGAAAGAAAGGTGATAATCACACTGTGTATCATCAGTTTAATGTATAAATAAATTGGAGATATAAAAGAATATAAAGCAACATTGAATAAACCACAGCTATGTATAAAAAATAGGAATCTCAGATATTATGTTAGTGGAAGATTATGTAACAATAGGTAAAAACTAAATATTTTAAAGACATTCATATTTAGTGGTAAACTATAAAGAAAAGCAAAAGAATAACACACAATTGTAGAGAAGAATTACTTCTAGGTGTTTTGAAAATGAATTCTAAATCTACACCACTATTGGTAAGGATATAGACATACGATTTGGGGGAATTTTCATAATACATGTAAACAAATGAGCATTACAATGAATTAATAACAGTACTGTGGGAAACTATGCAACATTAATTCAATTCATAGAACGAATACTTAATTTCACCCATTAGATCAAGAACTACACAGACATATTTTTTAAAACTTCAGTAGATGAAAAGGCTTCTGTGATTAAAGGTTTGGTGTATACTGTTCAATCAAATAATCTAATTTCTAAACACCTAAGGATTTAGAAATGTCAAGTGAAATTAGCCTAGGAGAGTTGTCAATTTTCAGTGAAAAGGTTAGTCATAAATGACATACTGCTTTTTTTTGACATACTTTGTATAGTCAATAACAAGTTTCAATTACCTTAAAATTACCCACCTTATGGATGAATGTCTGCATGTGTGTAAATGTGTGTGTATGTATGTATGTGTGTATATATATATGAAATATATATATGAAACATGTATATGAAATATGTATATGAAATATGTATATGAAATGTGTATATGAAATATGTATATGAAATATATATATGAAATATGTATATGAAATATGTATATGAAATATGTATATGAAATATGTATATGAAATATGTATATGAAATATGTATATGAAATATATATGAAATATGTATATGAAATATGTATATGAAATATGTATATGAAATATGTATATGAAATATATATATGAAATATATATGAAATATGTATATATATTTTCTCTTTTGAGCTATAAGTACATTAGGTTATTTTAGACATGTTCTCTGGATATAATAAATTAAGGCATTGGGTTTTTATACAATGTATTTTTGGTATGTAGTTAAAATGTTCTCTATTTCTCTAGCTCTGTCAGTTTTACACTGCTATAGGGTATGAAATTGACAAGAAATGGTGCAAAACCAACAACTGAAAGCACAGAACTTTAACAGGAAATTATTACGCACATTGTTTGAGAAAGGTTAAGAAAATAAATATTTGATAGCAATTACTATGCTCCAATTTGATGAGATATTTCAGACAAAGAATCCCAGATTCTTCCAAATGTAAGAATCCTTATATATGTACAAATGTTTACAAAATGAAAGTAGGATAATCTAGACAAATAGCACACTACCTAACAACCTTACAGGAAGAGATGTATAGAAGGAAATCTTATAGCCATAGCATTTGCTTATTTCCCTAGAGTTACACTGCAGTTCCTAATTTTGCATTTTTGTGGATAATGATCATTTCAAACCCTCTCTCCATAGCAGCTTTTTAAAATTTTCTTACAACAAACATGAAATAGCAACTTAAAAAAGGAAAAGTGTGGAAGGTCACCTTTGGTATTCTGGGTATTTCCCATCATTAAAATCTGTCTACTCATTGCCCTAATAAATTAGTTACCATTATTTGGGGTCCCAGTGAGTTTTAAACGTTGAAAGTGATTTTATATATAAAGGACTTAGCACAGTGGTTGGCACCTCAATAAATTGTGGTGGTGGTGGTGGTACAAGCATTCTTATTATGTCACTCTTTACTGCTCCTATTCTAGACTTTCTACATTACTTCATGAGGCTGAAGTCCAATATTAGCAACAAAGGAGACAGAAAAATATGAGGTACTTCTGTTTCTGTAATAAGTGATTTGTAATGATGAGGAGGGGGAAGAGGAAATAATATTAGTAATGATACTGCCCTTGTGCTTTATAAACAACTTTCATAGATGTCATGTCATGCAATAGGCATAGTATTGTTGTAAGTTCTGTAGAGCACATATAATTTTCCTTATTGTAAGGATGAGGAAATTAAACCACAGAGAGGTTGAATAAGTAGCCCAATTGGATACTGACTGCATATGGGGGCATTTAATGCAAAATAAGAGACCGGAAGCCACATCACTTCAACCCAAGTACTCTGCTATCATTTAAATCAGCATGGCATTCCTACTGAAATATTAATCCTTTGGAGCAAATAGAGTTTCATGTGGGTGTTTCATGAAACACCTGGACTGAAGTGATCAGTTCAAATGAACGAACAAATACTCAACATTAAAAATAGATCACAGCTGCCTTTTGAGTAAAGCAAAAAAAAAAAAAAAAAAAAAAAGATAATTTATCAGATAACACTTCAATTTCCATGATTTTATTATTTTTATAAATTCAAAATATATTAAAATGGCCTCTAACTTAAATTATCCTACTTAAAATATCCATCAGCTTTATTTTTCCAAAAAATAACACTACAAACAATGTAAAATTCAACTGAATTATTTTCTGGTCCACAGAACTTTCAAAGGGAATTGTGCTAGCTTAGCAATATGAGGATCCTACAGCATGAATTACCTCATAATGAAACACTTGGGAGAAGTCTTATATAATTGGGAAAATTATATCTGAAAAGTATATGATTGCTATAGTAATAAATGACTATTTCTGGCCTTTTAAGGATTAATTATGAGAAAAAGCAATAATGTTCAGCACCCCAAAATATTTATAATCATTTAAGCAGACTATAATATAATCTTTCTTCTTAAATAAAGCTTTTATTTTTATAAACTTAGAATTATATATAAACAAGGATGAATTGGGAATTATAATGATTAAAAATGTAACAAATTAACATGTCCAAATAAAAACTGTTTTGAATAACCACCATGGAAAAACAACATGTCACACCTAAATTCTACATATTTAAGCCATATGGAGCACATCAAAGCTACCATAAAATGACTGAAAAGATTTATTTTGAACATTGAGGAAATCTTACTTGTGAGCAGATGCCTAGACTAGCTTGGAGGCAGTAGGTTTTCATTGGGTGACTAATCACATCACTGGGGCATTTTTGTAAAGTCTATAAAAAGGATTTAGTAGTAAAATACATGCATATTGAAGATAACAAACAAGATAGGCACTTCAAGATATTTCTGAAGAGCATCACAATCACAATAAATGCCTTGAATCTTAAAACAAAAGCAGTTCATCCCCAATTTCAGAGAGCAACTACCCTTTTGTCAGGTTTGCCTCAGAAATGAGAAATTTGCCTGAATAAAATGCATACAACTATACTCCTGCAGCATACTTATCTCAATAATAATCTCTCATTTAATTCTTCATGTTCTTAGAGCAGCTAATTCTGGAGAAGCTCAAAACACATTGTGAATTTTCTTCTCCTTTTTCAAAGTACAAATGCAGTCCATCTTCAAAATCTATGCAAATGCTAAAAGAGCTGGTATGTAATGAAGTCATATGAAAAATATCCCTAGAATTTTTCAGCTTAAGCGGTTCATAAAGAGTACTAAAAATGTAGTCCAAATCTCTCATTTGGGGGATAAGGAATTTGAAGCCCGGAGGCTTAATATGACTTACTCAAGGTCTCAAAGTCAGGGAGAGCAGCCTCAAGATGTGAATTCAGAAAAGCCAAATCATCTGGTGTTCTTTCCACCACACCATGACCTCTTTTATATGGAAAGAGCAATCAGGGTGAAAGATCCACATTTGTGAAGTTTGGGTCTTGAAATTTTTCTCTTTCTCATAGTTAAGACAAATTGGCCCAAAACAAAGCAGCATTATTGTATGTATAACTAGAGTTAAAAATAACCCTAGTTTTAAGTCTACTATTATCTGGTCTCAATATGTTGCACTTTCTTTCCAAAGGACTGATGTCATCAGAAATTCTTAATATTGGTTAGCTAACTATAGTCTTTAATTGCTAACGTCAACATCTGTATACTCTCAGTTGGGAGGACTCTGGGATAGAAAAAAAAATGCTAGTTTAATGCATGAGTGATAGAAATCAGTGTGAAAATGCTCTTCAAAAATTGTCATTGTTATTTTATGTATTTATACTTTTAAAACCCATTTATGAATTCTTTCTTGTTTTAGTTTATTTATTTATTTTGAGAGAGAGAGAGAGAGAGCAAGAGCAGGGGAGGGGCAGAGAGAGAGGAACAGAGAGAGAATCCCAAGCAGGCTCTGCTCTGTCAGCACAGAGCCAAACATGGGGCTCAAACTCACAAACAGTGAGATCATGACCTGAGCTGAAACCAAGAATCGGATATTAACCAACTGAGCCATCCAGACACTCTCCCTATTTTTAGTTTGTTTATTTATTTAGAGATGAATTCTTGATAAAAGATTAAATCAGGGAACTATTCAAAATTAAACAAGGGTAGCACAAATAGTTTCTAAATTTCTCTTAAGTCTAACCCCCAAAGTATTGTCTTCTAAAAAGAATCAAGTGGTTTATACTTTAGAGTATTGGGAAGAGAAAAGGTTAAATTCTAATAACATAGTGGAGTTAAAACATGACTTTAAAGAAAATGTAGTTCATATAAAATATTTACACTAGAGTAAAAACTAGATTAAAGAAAACTAATTAAAATATTCTTTTATATTCAAATAAAAAAGAGGAAACCAAATTTCCTTTTAGTTCAAGTTTCCTGAAAATCCCAAAAGGAAACATTTAATTTTCTAGGACACATTGAGAGACATAGGTAAGAAGGCACCATGGCTAGAGCTGAATTAATCAAGTAAACATCACTGAGAATCAACAGAACTTTCCTGGTGATTAAACTCAATTTGAGACAGCTGGAGGTGGACCCAATCTTGTCCGAGATTCCATGAGAACAGAATCTAAAAGGTACAAAATGGTCTTAGAGAACAGAATTTGTAAACCATTGTAAACCTCCCAGCATTTTCAAGAATACAAGGGTAAAACTGAGCAAAAATCAAGAGGGTAAGCCTTGCATTTTCAAGTTAGAGAGGTCTAATTAAGTAGTACAGCTTTGTACTCAATTCCATTCTTATTTTTCATGTTGCATCATGTTTACATGAAATGCTTGCCTTCTCCAATTTCCTAAATATTCCAAGGGTCATGGAACTATTAGCAATCAGGAAGGTGAAAGATTGAATACCATGGTGTTTCAAGGCTGGAATTGCTTTAATTGTTAATTCTAAATCGTTAAATCTAACTATATCTGGATTCTTGTTTGATCTATTTAACACCTGCATTGGGAAAAATCTAACATTGTCCATACCCCTAATTAGAGTGACCACGCATCCCAGTATGAAGCAACCCAAGTTTAAGCTTTTCTGGCTTAATCATGAATAACTCTTGAAAGGGTCCCATTTTGATGATAAATTATACAACCATCAGCTATAAAGAATTTTAAATGGCCTCTTCCCTTACTCTCCTAGTCCCTAAGAAGACTTTCTTCCATGAAACTTAATGCTAGAAAAGAAGTTAATGCTGACTTCACCATAATGGAAACATTTCAATATATAATCTTGACTTTTCAGATTCTACTTCCTTTCCTTTTTCTTTATTACTTTCTATTACTAGTATGAATTTTGCTTCTTCCTATGGAAATTGTGCATTACTGTTCTGACATTTCCACCCCTCTTCCCCCAACTATGCTTAGTTGGCTTGGAAGCATAGACCTAATTTAAAATATTAAATCTATAATAAAATGTTTCAAAACCATAAATTAATTTACAAAACAATTACCACAACACAGTTCATTTGTAAATTGGGTACAGCTTTTGTACTGATAAAAGAAGTATTTAGGATGAAATTTATGCTTAATAAGTAGTATTGAATAAACACCTGAATGAATGAATGAATGAATGATTAGGAATGGACTTTACAGACTGGAGGTTTAATACGAAGTAACAGAAAAATTCTTATGCCACAAAGATAAAGAGACAGGATGGTGACAAGATAAAGGAGAAGAAGCATAAAATCAAAAGTATAATTAAGTTTGAAAGAATTTCTGCCACCCACTGGTTTTTCACAATGACTAGCATGTCCTAAGGCACCAAAGGTTATAAACTTGGTCTACTGGGACCATTTTTTTTTTTACTGCAAAAATGTAAAGCAGACTTTATCATGGAAATCACTTGTTAAAATGGATTAAGTTTTTAGAAATAAACACTTTTCTGAGCAGACTGAAATGTGTTTTATTTTGTCAAGTGAAATATGCATACATTGGCTTTCACCCTGTAATGTTCAGATCTGGCTAATACTATTCCCATTTTGCACAAAAGAGGTAAACAAGACTGCACATGTAGAAACATGTACTTCTTTAATTGTTCACAATTATTATGTTTCTAAATTTTTTTTTTCAACGTTTTTTATTTTTGGGACAGAGAGACAGAGCATGAACGGGGGAGGGGCAGAGAGAGAGGGAGACACAGAATCGGAAACAGGCTCCAGGCTCCGAGCCATCAGCCCAGAGCCTGACGCGGGGCTCGAACTCACGGACCGCGAGATCGTGACCTGGCTGAAGTCGGACGCTTAACCGACTGCGCCACCCAGGCGCCCCACAATTATTATGTTTCTAAGTACTGTGCTACGTTCTGTAGCATGTGTAACTTTGATCATCACTCCTACCCAATGAGGTACATTTCACAGATGCAAAACTGAGTTTAGAGAGGTTAGAGAACTTTCCTTCATAGTAAAAAGTCAGGGTCAGGGTTTGAAGTCGTGGCCAAATCTCAAACTCTTTGCCACTGTGCTCTATAATCTCACTCGGACAGCTCTTTCATAATCAACTCATTGTGGTGCTTCATTCAAAGACTGTCCATTACCTGCACAGTAGAGCACAAATCCCTTTAACCAGAGATTCTCAAAGGTGGTTTTAGAACTGAAGAGCTTTTAAAAACACACAAGCCAGCAATTTGGATTTAATTGATCAGGGTGGAGCGTGGGCATCAGTACTATTTAAAAGTTCCCCAACTGATTCTGAGGCGGAGCTGAGACTGGGAAGGCTCCCAGAGACTTGCATACAGGTGCCCTCTGCAACTGGCTTATCTGCTTTGCCAAAACACCGTTTCATGAGAGTTCTTCATAGACACCCTACCCTCCAGACATACCACAAATAGACCACCATTTTGCACTCATCTTTACACAAAAAAATAATGCCTATCAAAGGAAAGAAACTTATTCAGATTAAGATCTCCTTTTTGTACAAATGTTCAGCCTTTGTAGTTTGTGTATTATAATACCTGTGCTGATTCTTGGACACTTCTTTGAAAGTAAAATGATCTAACATGGAAAGTTTGTAAAACATCTTTCCCTGATCTATTCCTGCTACCATTTTTATGAGGCAGAGAAAGATAGAAATTCATAGAATATTAGCATTAGGTCAACAGTGATTGTATCTAGTTAGCTTAGCCAACTAAGCTAACTCATTAGCACAGTGCTAATGAGACTA
Organism: Panthera tigris; assembly: GCF_018350195.1. Lineage (NCBI taxonomy): Eukaryota > Metazoa > Chordata > Mammalia > Carnivora > Felidae > Panthera > Panthera tigris. The sequence continues at coordinate 166,209,405 of NC_056667.1, forward strand.
ATATTGTGGCTTTTGTGTCTAATTGGCTCTGTATGGATTCACAAACACAAACTACCTTAATCTGGGGTAGACAATGCATAAATGTCAGCAATTATGCGTCTGATCATAACAGAGAAGGATGTATATATATAGCTCTGTGAAAATCCAATAGTATCATCTTAAAATGCAAGCGAGAGCATATTTTTAAAAAGCAGCAGTACAGCCAATTTAGACCAATTAGAAGACAGAAGGAAAATGTCTAATCAATAGTTAGCTGATCATAATATTAACCGAGTCCTTCATACCACATTTCTGCAAACTAACATTTTATATAATATAAAATCACTCCCACTTTAGCTCAGCTGGGATTTTGAGCTTATTAAACAAAAAGAATGAGTTAAATTAACATTCAAACTCAGCATTAAACCCCTAGGAGCAAAGGAATTCATGATAAGACGTCCATTGTCAAATTGTGACTTTGTATTACAATCCCAGAGGTAAGATCACCCAGTGTTATGTATTTCTCAGAGAACTAAATGTATGAGATTAAAAAACAAACCCTCTGCACAAAAGGGTGAGCTCAGGGCAGCATTGAATGCTGTCATGTTTGTGGATTTAAGGCATGCTTTACTATTATTTTAACATAATTTTGGTCTTTCTTCCTTTCCTTTCAATATGGTAGTGTGACCTGCATTGGAAGTTTTCATTTCATAAAGCTGAAGTCCCCTAAGGCCCTGGTGTTTTACATGGACACTGAAGACTAAGACATGTGAAAATATTTTATACAAGAGACACTCAAGTGATTGCATTCAATCATGAATACTTGAGGGGTGTATTTCTAGCAAGTTCTGGAAGGAAAAACACACACTATCAGGTAGGCCAAGGCTGGACACCAGGAATGGTCATAAAGGGTCAATACAACACCTGCTCAGGAGTTGACCAAACATCAGCTTTTCACCTTGAACTTCTAGGGAGCAGACACTTGGGAGGACAAAAGGCAATAAACTGGATCATCATCCAATTACCTGGTAAATGGCTTCTGCTTTTCTCATCCATTAACTGTGGCTTAGAGGCATGAAGTCATCACCTGGCAACCCTACAAGCTTTTACTGTGATAACTTTTAATCATATCACATTCCTGCCATTTTCCCTCTGCCTCTTTCATCTTTCATTTGTTTATATGAAAATATCTGTTATCCTCAAAAGTAAACTTCTCAAAATTATGTTAAAAATTCAAAAGTACAAAAGGGTATAATAGTTAAATAAAAGTCTACTTCAAACAATACAAAAAGGAATCAAGTCAAAAGCAATTCTACCTTGAACTCAGTCCCCAGGCCCCCTGTGAAATGATTCATCCCTTCTTTCTCTCTTTCTCCTCCTTCCCCATCCCTTCTCTCTCTCCACATGTATATGTAAATATACATATAAACACACAAACATATCTTTTATGGAAATATATATTTTTTCTGCATATTTCTTGTTTTACTTATATCTTGTACATTATCCCATATCAGTTGTTACAAAAGTTGAAATCCATATGTTGAAATCCTTTTTAAAAAAAATTTTTTTTTAATGTTTATTTATTTTTGAGACAGAGAGAGAGCATGAACAGGGGAGGGTCAGAGAGAGAGGGAGACACAGAATCTGAAGCAGGCTCCAAGCTCTGAGCTGTCAGCACAGAGCGCAACGCAGGGCTCGAACTCACGGACCGTGAGGTCATGACCTGAGCCGAAGTCGGACGCTTAACCGACTGAGACACCCAGGCACCCCAATATGTTGAAATCCTAATGGCCAATGTGATGGCATTAGAAGGTGGGGCCTTTGGGAGTTGCTTAGGTCATGAGGGTAGATTCTCCATGAATGAGATTTATGTTCTTATCAAAGAGACCTTACAGAGATCCCATGCCCCTCCTGCCATGTGAAGATACAATAAAAAGTCTGCAACCTGGAAGAGGGCTCTTATCTGGCCATGCTGGAACCCTGGTCTTTGACTTCCAGCTTCCAAAGCTATGAGAAAGAAATTTCTGTTGTTTATAAGCTACCCAGTCTGTAGTATTTTGTCATAACAGCCCAAACAGGCTAAGAAAGTATCACACTGCATGGATGAACCATGATTATTACCATCACCTATGCTGGGTATATTTTTTCTATATTTTTCTACTAAAAATAATGTTACAATAAAATCCTATATTTTTTATAGACACATGCAAGAAAATTTATTGCCTTATGTACCTTTGTATATATATGCAAGTATATATGCTGACTAAATCTGGGATACTGGAGGTGCTGGGTCAAAAGCTATGCATATTCTAAGTTTTGAGAGTTATTGTCACCTTGTCTTGGCAAATACATGAATGAATTTCATGTATTTCATAGCAAGTACACTCCGTCCAACAATGAACTAGAGTGCTCCCATGCCCATACATTTGTTAACTCACTGTATTATCATAAATAAGACTTGATCTTGCCCATCTGATAAGAAACATGCCTCACTGTATTTTTAATTAAATAATAAATATTTTTATGAGCAGCACTATCAAATAATTTATTGAGTTCTGCACAAGTAGTCACAGGTCCTGTATTCAAGTCTTATCCGTTAGTGTTTTAAGTATATCATTTACTATGTGCCTAGTGTTGTATTGAGACTCACATATTTAAAAGAATTAGGACACAGTTCCTATTCTCAAGCAGTCTAGGAGAAGAGAAAGATATTTTAAAAAATAATTCATATATATCATGATAAGTACAATAATAGAATATGTATTGGATATAAAAACGGTTAATTTTGGGTAAAGAGCTTGTTCCTTAAATATATCTTACTAATCTAATTTACTTTTACATTTTATAAACATACTCAGATGTGATAAGGAAAATAAATATAATATCTTGGTCAGTGAAAAGCATGATGACAACAACAGCAAAATTAAAGATTCTGATCCAATGAAAAATCATCTTAAGTGACTCATCTATATTTATACTCTATATTTATTGCAATAAGAGTATGCAGTCATTTATAAAACTACTTTATTTAGTATTTATTCCTGGCACTTGCAACTTTGTCTAAAAAAATAAATCACAGCCTGTCCATTGTTTTGCAGATGTCGTGAAGTTCTTTTGATTAACGGAATTAAAGCACAAACTTTTGCCTTCTGCCCTTTCTCCTCCCCCAACTCAGTGAACCATTAAACTTTTAATATATGGTGATTCTTATTAACTGTTGGGTTTGTTATACCATACTAAAGAAGCTTGCCCTTTAGTATGAGATGTGTTAAGGATGGTTAATTATATTACACAGAAAGCCCTTTAAGTATTCAGATCCTATAAAATGTGATAATAATGTTAACATCATTGACTGGTAAGGTTACTACTTGAGCTTTTAATTATCATTCCAACCTTCTTTGTAAGCTGTCTTCCAATCAACAGGAAAGCTTTAAAATTTTATCCCTGAACTAAATTTGATTCATTGATCACACTCCCCTTACACATCTTTCCTTCATTTCCAAACCTCATTGCATTGTTTATGCTCAACTGGTAAGTCCTCCTTACTTAATGTTTGAGCTGGGCTGCCCACAGAAGTAGGCAGAAGAAGCTGGTGTGATGTGTGGAAGCTGTGGAGTGGAGGTTCAAGAGGTCTGGGTTTGACTTCCAGGTCTGCTCTTCAGCAAGTCACTGCCCAGGTGCTGATTTATTATTAGTGTAATGAGCAAATACTACTTTATCTACTTCCCAGTGTTGTGGTAAGGATCAAATGAAATAAAAGATAGAAAGAGGTGATGAGTATCAGTGATTAGGGATCTAATTATCAATCCCCTTTCAAAATCTCCCATCCCTACCTAGGCCCAGTTCTTTATGGGGCCTCCACTTACTCAAAGCTGCCCATCCTGTGCCCCATTGTTGGAGTCCCCTATGCTGCTGTATCCCCCACCAAATTTACCTGCTTTCAGTTTTATCTCTCAGACACTAATTTTTACCAGAAGTCAGCTATAACAGAAGAAAGATAGTTTGTAAATAATAATGGGCTACATTTACTGAGTACTTAAACTCATGCCAAATCATAAAATCATCATTGGCAACTTTACAGCTTTTACTGTAACTTCTGATTATATCATATTCCTCCTATTTTCCCTCAGTTTGCCATGCAAAGAAATTTATATACATTATTCTCACTTAATCTTTGTAGTAAATCCATGCAGAGGAATCAATTATTATTCTTGTTTCACAGCTGAGGAAACCGAGACTTGGAAAGTGCAATAAGTTGCCTGGTCATACAGCCAAGCTGTTGTGGACCTGGGCTTTGAAACTTGGAATGCTTGAAACTTGCCATAACACTGTTCTGCTGCTTCTCCTAGACACAGAACTAATGTAATGAGTGAATCCTCACTGATATATTACCTTATTAATTTAACATGCTCCTGTAATTATAGAGTCTGAAGTTGGAAGATCATCTACGTTAACCATCCATGCAATCCTTATTCTCCTCTATCACACACCTAAGTCACACTCTGCCTTTTGCTTCAGTATCACCAATCAGGGACATGTACTATGTTCAAAAAAGGAGTCTCCTCATATTCAGACAGCCCTATTAGGAAGTTCTTTACATCACATGAAAATCTTTCCTATTGATAAGCCCATCCACTGATCTTAATTTTACCTGAAATCTTTATTGAAAAACTATAATTTAAGGGAGGTTGGTTGGGGGGGGGTGGGTGACATAAAGGGGATTAAAGAGTGTACTTATGGTGATGAACACTGAGTCATGTTTAGAATTATTGAATGATTACATTGTACATCGGAAACTAACACTGTATGTTAATTATACTTCAAAAAATAAATATAAAAAAAATTCAAACAAAACAGCAGGAAAAAGCCCACTATAACTCAAATGTTATAACAAACCCTCTGATGATCTCTTCTGCTTGACAAAGTACTCAGTGCACCTTGGCCATGGCGGTCACTCCCAAATGAAAGCACCTACGGCTCTCTGCATCTCTCCCAAACTCCAGGCATGCTCTGGCCAGTTGAAGAAACTTCACTGTTACAGATATCCTATTTTTTCTAGTCCCACCTAAGATATTATCAAGACTGTAGGGGACAATTATATCATGCTTTTGACTCATATAAGAGTTTATAGTTCTATACTCCTACAACTTCTCTCTCTCCCTCTTTCATTTTTTTAAAAAATTTTTTTTTCAACGTTTTTTATTTATTTTTGGGACAGAGAGAGACAGAGCATGAACGGGGGAGAGGCAGAGAGAGAGGGAGACGCAGAATCGGAAACAGGCTCCAGGCTCCGAGCCATCAGCCCAGAGCCTGACGCGGGGCTCGAACTCACGGACCGCGAGATCGTGACCTGGCTGAAGTCGGACGCTTAACCGACTGCGCCACCCAGGCGCCCCTCTCCCTCTTTCATTTATTGTAGTTGAAATTGACCATGTTGGAGTTTGTTCATCTTTCTAAAACAGTGGCTCAAACTGGGGTTGCACATTGGAATCACCTTGGGAATTTAAAAAATATTATTCCTGTGTAGCACTCCTAGAGATTCTGATTTATTTGTATGGGATGTGGCTAAGGCATTGAGATATATATTAATTGTATTTTCCTATGTATTTATGATCTCCACTTCATATCATCTACAAATCTAATAGCCAAGTCATCAGTGTTCCCACCAAGTCATTGCAGAGTCCTAGAGCCTCAACTTGATATTGAAGAGGTACAAGTGGGTGTAGGCATTCAACCAGTTACAAATCCAGTAACTTACATTATCATTCAGTCTACAGCTTTCTACTCTATTGACAAGATAATATCAACAAACATTTTGTTATATGTCCTATAGAAAGCTAGTCTAGGAAAACTAGTCTAGGACAGTGGTTAAAAGCATGGATTCTGGAGCCTGACTGTCTGGATTCAAATCCCAGATGAGTTACCTGGATGACTTTGGGCAGGTAACCTAACTAGCCTCTCTGGATTTCAGTTTTCCTACTTGCAAAGTAGGTATAACAGTACTTACTGATAGGGCTGTTACAAAGACTAAATGAGTTTATGTATGTAAAGGGTCTGGCATATAGTTACTTTGAAAGTGTTAGTTATCACTGCTGTTATTCTGAAGCCCTTTAATGCACTATTTTAGTGCATTCACTTGATTAAAGACGGACAGTGACAAAATGTGCTGATAGAGATCCAATACTGGTTAAATCACTTGCAGCTGAAGCAAGAAATAAGTGTTAGAGATCATTTCTTTTTTTTTCAATATATGAAATGTATTGTCAGATTGGTTTCCATACAACACCCAGTGCTCATCCCAAAAGGTGCCCTCCTCGGTACCCATCACCCACCCTCCCCACCCTCCCACCCCCCATCAACCCTCAGTTTGTTAGAGATCATTTCTAAACCATCCCTATTTTCTCCCTATCCCAATTAAGCATGATTCACAACCCATTAAAGAATTTCTAACTACTCTGTACACAGACTGACATCCATTGCTTGTTCCCCTCAATTTGTAAAAAGTTGTTGTATACTTAAATTATACAAAATTTGAAAGCTTCAATTAATCAAAAGTTAACTAACTTATCATGAGTATTGTATTACCCATTGTGCAATAATAAAAATACATAAAATGTAGGAAAATGCCAGAAAAAAGTCCCTGTAGATTAATTTCTGAATCTGCTTACACCTGAATATTTTCAAATTTCAAGCTCCCCTTTCCAGTGTGCCAAGAAAAAACTCAAGTAAAGAAATAACACCTTAACTTGCTGGAAGAAACAGAGGGTTTCTAGATGTAAATTCATTACTTCCATCATCTTCTAAAAAACCAACACTACCAAACAGTGAATTAGAGTGCCAAAAAATAGAAGCAGAATTACCATAGATATCCAAGTGAAATTCACACACCAATCTGAAATGTCAACAAAAAGATATTTGGCTAAATAGCCTGGTGGTGTTGCAGACTCCCTGGATGGGATCAGAAGACAGAAGATTCCTTGCTCTGATAGAACAGGCATTCCCTGTGGGAGGCACCTAGTTATCATTCAATTGCCATTTGCCAAGAAAATATAGCTATTGAGCAATCTCATCTTATAGGAAATTAAAAGAAACAGAATGCCTTAAACTACTAGCAACTTTAACTTACTCACCAGTGCCTCTTCTAAGAATTTGAGGACAAGTTAAAAAAAAGTTGTTCGATGATACTTAGTATTAAAAGTTAAATTATGGATTCACATTGGTATTTTGCCATAACAAACAGACCATACAGCCAAATAGGACTGATATAAGCAGGGGGACATTGGAGCTAACATGGAGACTAAAATAGTGATCTTTAAGGTAAAGAAGATTCAGAATCTTTTCCCAAAGAACATAGTTTAAATTCCAGAAAAATCTGCCAATACAATCTTGAACAATTAGAGTAATGCATAATATAGTGACACTTATGACTAGGCAAAAGCAGAAAACAGACTGATGAGAGAAGGCAAAAAAAAAAAATCTTTTGGGATCAAAATAATCAGATTGAAATAGTGATATATTGTTAAAAAGACATGAAAAAAATTGGAAGGAAGTTGGAATTTGTCCTATAGAGCAAAAGACATTGAGAAATTAACGAGATCATTGTGTGTGGGAGGGGGTACCATTTAACTAAGAGAAGATACGGTTTACTGAACAGTTCTCTATTGGGCTATTTCCAAAACTTGAGTTAATTGCTCTCACATTCAACTGATCAATTTGGGCTCAAAACTGGTTTCCTGGTTTGACATGTCACATGACTGACAGAGAGAACTGAGGTGGCATTTTAGACTGGGTACATAAAGGTTAGCTTAATGAAATTATTCCAAACATCTCCTCTACATTATTTACTAATCAACTTCAAGGTAGCCTAGGACAAAATTCTGTTATAGCACATGTAGTTTACTTCTATATATTTCTTTCTCATCTTGAGAATCAAATTATATGGTGATATCTAGTCACACTCATTGGGGATACTTATAAAAATAGTGGAGGCAGGGACATATTAGGAAGTGAAAAGAGACGAGAAAGGTAAAGCAAAGTCTGAGCAAAGAGGATTTTAAAATACAGGCTTAGGTGAGATAAAAAAAAAAAATGAGCCTTTATTCCTTCATTTCCCTGTGGGGAGGTTGCCCAGATGTTTAAAAGTAACATTTGGAGCCAGGATGGAAATGTTTTGCTCTGTTCTGGTGAGGTTAAAATTGGAGTAACTCTGGGCTAGGAACAGGGTTTTTGATAAATAGCTTAACATGTGTACAATGAATATTACATTAATACACTAAAAAGGGATTAGCATTCAGTAAAATCTGCCTATAAACATTTTAATATTGTATGAGGCACATAGTAGGTACACAATGAATGTTATCTCTATTCTTTTTTACTCAGCCATGGCTTAACATGTGTACGATGAATATTACATTAATACACTAAAAAGTGATGAGCATTCAATAAAATCTGCCTATAAATATTTTAATATTGTATGAGGCACATAGTGGGTACACAATAAATATTATCTTTATTCTTTTTCACTCAGCCATGGTGCACTTAATAACTAAAGGATCCCATAGATCTTCTGAGTCAAGTTTGCAAGTTACTCTGTGTCTCTGTGAAACCTAGGAAGTAGCAGTCAAGAACATGAGTCCTAAAATCAAAAGGACAATGAGCATTTGAGTGAAGTCCAGATGGAGGAGTAGAGGGAGACCATGAAGGAGGGACCCCTCATCATGCATCTTAACTACAACAAAATAAAATTAATTTATAAGAATCTCAAACTTGTTAAAGGAGGAAAATCCTGAAAATGTTCTAGTTGATAAAGGATAACAATTGGAAATTGTTTATTTAAAATGTTACTGGCAACTGTTATTTAATATGCTGCCTTTATTGTCTTATTTCTATAACTACAGGAGGCTTTCATATCCTTCCTCATGATTTCTGCTCTACCTATCCTTTTATATATATATATATATATATATATATATATATATATATATATATATACCATTTTAAGTTTCTCAAATGAAAACTTTCTTTTCATAGGAGATTCTAGGAATAAACTCCGAGGTAGAAACTGCTTTTATAGGAATATGAAGCTGCCATTTTGGCTTTGGCAGACTCAATTTTATTGGTAATAATTAGAGATTCACCTTCTTATTTAGAAAGTAGGTAGGGTTCCCACGTTAAATATAGGACACCCAGTCAAATGTGAATTTCAGCTAAACAATGAATAATTTTTAGTATAAGTATGTCCCAAATATTGCCTGGGACATACTTATACTAAAAAATAATTTATCACCACAGCAACAAACCTCAAAACAAACTATATACAAACTATATAAATAGTTCAAACAAATAATTGCTTGTGTACGATAGGAAACCTCACTGAACTTGGAGAGTACTTTGATTTTGTCATGTTTCTCAACTAAAGTATGTTTACTACCTACTTTGGTATTTGCTATGTGTCATAACTAATCATTTTTAAATGCTAAAGGGAACCCAGGATTGCTAGCTCTTGACATAAAAGTGAAAAGACGCAGGTAAATTTCACAGAGATTCACAAGAATCTCACATCCTCATGATAACTTTCTAAATCCTACTCCCGTGAAAGAGAAATTGATGCTAAGATTTTAGGCAAATATGCTAAATTATCCCTCACTTCTAGTGAATTTCTATGATCTATGTAATATGACAAGTTTTACTATTCTAGGAGAATTCTGACATTCCAAAACTTCTTTAAAGGTTTTATTTACTAAACATGTTAAATCATCAGAAATTTCAAAGAGAAAATCTCAATGCCCTTCTAATCTTCTAATTCTCAACACAAAAACCCAATTTGTCTCATGGGCTTTGGGGAAGCAAGAAATATGAGATATTTGTTTGTAGTCAAAACCTGAAACAAAACCCCCCTGACAATCTGATGATGACTTGTGACATGACATTCCTAAAAGAACAGAAGAAAAATAAGTTGTTTGAAATCAGGCTCCACTGAAAATCAGAAAATCTCCTAATTATAATGGCACATATTATATGCATATGTTTCAATAAATACGATTTTAGCTTGGATCCTTTATCATGTGAAATCACTTAATAACCTAGGCAAAGATCCAAGGATTAACAAGAAAAAAAAATCATGAAATTCAAGATTTCAGAAGTGTTTTCAGTTCCATTGTCAAGGCCGTTTGAAAAAAAAAAGCATAATAGCACCATTCCAATGTGTACCGTAATCCACCTGTATATATCTATTACCACCATACAAAGAAAAAACACAAGAATAAATACTTCATTAAATGTCTTGGTAGTTAATTTTGACCACCTCTATTTCAAAATGCACTATGACTAGCAAAACTTTCAACAAGGGTTATTTTCTGACAGAAAGAAAAGGCTAAGAAAATCATTCTTACAACATTTAAAGTACATTTCATCTATTATCACTTTGTGGAAACAAATAAAAACTATTTTTAATATAATTTTAGCATTTGAGAGCTTTTACTTTTCAAGATGAGGCAGTTGTATGAAAGAAGACATTTTCAACATTGCTAATACATCTTTGGGCTGTTTAGCTTTATTCCTTAACTAACCCTTCTCACAACACACATATGTATAATAACATATGGGCAATGTATGGGTAGTTTATATCAACTATAAAATATATAAAAGCCTTGTCCTCTCTCCAGCATTGCTCTGGGATGTATTACCAAACAAGCAGATAAGTCTAATGATGAACTGCACAAAATGGTCAGTACTAATAGAGTGGTTTTCTACAAATGTATTACAAAAAGATGAATAAATACTATACATATGAGAACATAGCTATTTTGATGTCACACGTCAAGTAAAGTCCAAAGAGATAAATGTTCATAACTTTAAATCTGTAGGTTTTGGATTAAAAACATAAAGAATTTTGGAGAAATGACAATGCATTCAGAAAACAGACTAGGTTGAAGGTAAGAGTCTCTTCTTGAGGGTCTAATTAGGTGCCTCCCTCCCTCTGCTTTTTAAAAATTTATCTCATAGAGACACCTTAGCAGAAACTATCAGCTTTGACAGAACGAAATCCTGGCAGTGAACCATAAATTGACCATTACCATAAAAAGAGCTGCTAAATGAGAAACCATGTGCTCAGTATAAAACTAATTTCATGCTTTCAAAAGCACACAGTGGCTTCTAGCAAGATAGTGGCCCTGGGACTTGCTGAGACAGATTGGCGAACACAAATGGTTTGCTCCTGATGCGTCTGCTTAGCCAAGCTTTACATGTACTGGCAGTAAACGGGGTTCTCGAATCTTCTGTCAAACGAATACACCCTTATCTATAACTTCAGAGTTGAAAGCTATAGAAAGCTGCCTCAAATAAATTTAGCAGGAAAAACACATACACACATATATAAATACATACCTCATGTGCCATGTTAGCTTCTAATCAAACAAAAATAGATTTCTCTGCAGACTTAACACACTAAACAGACACTTAATAAGCATACTGCTTTGTGAACACATCATAACTCTCAGTCCTTTCTTCTTTAGAACAGCTTCTCATCATGAAGGAATTGGAGTTCGAAGAGCCTAAGCAATAGGACTGCATATACTCGGAGGCTAACTTCGAGCTTGCCTCTATCTAGTTGGCTTGCAAATACTTTATACTTCCAATGCCACAACTGACCTTCCTGGGCAGGTGATCTAGTAATTTAACTTTCCAGCTGAGTGTCAGCACTTTATTTACATTTAAGTCATAAAATCTGCTACATTTAAAATGTCACATCTAATTGAAACATGCTTTAGGAAGAAATGTTACTAATTTTCTCCTTCATTCAGTATGCTGTCTCTAAAAATCAATTACTGGAGGTTGTCCAGTGTGTGACAGGTCATAACTTTTAATTATTAATGTCAAGCTTAACAAGGTATCAACTCCAGTATGTAATCCACTTCATTTACTTTCTTAGTTATCTTGTAAACATCACTTGCTTCCTCCTATATATTTTTCACATCAAAGATTCTACAAAGTACATTTAGTTCATAGTCATATATGTGTGTGTGTGTATATATATATATATATATATATATATATATATATATATGAAACACATCATAGCACTGCTAATTACCTACTTTCAGTAATGACAGCAAAATTGCATAATATCACTGACTTGTTCTGAATGTTTAAAATGCAAAGGAAGTCACCTACTGTTAAGATGTCCTCGGCAAACAGCTAGCACAGAAAGAAAAGAATGCTATCACACCGTGCATTTAAGGAGTTACTTCCCAATGAAATTAAAGAATCATATATTTTGCTCCTCAGTGTCGCCCTTCAAATCTGTCAGCACGACATGATAAACACAACTGATAACTCCACAGGATTCAACACAGCATAAGAATCTGTTACTGACACACCAGATACCAGATCCAAGTTTTTAGAATAAAAATGCTCACCTCTGCTAGGAAGTCCACTCCACATCCTGGCTGGGCTTTCACCAGCTTTGAGAGCAACCAAGTTGGATAAACAAAACTTCCAGTATGTGACCAGTGTGATGCACAATGCTACCGAGACTTGGCTCCAGCCCTGATTATCTGTGTGACAGTACCACGCTATATCAGCGCAGCTCCAAACCTTCCCAGATGCTGGCTTATTGCACTGCTCATTGAAAATCCTTTACACGCTGGCAACATTTTAGGGAAGGACAAGCACACTCTGAGTCATTTGTAAAGAAAGCAGAGCAATTTCAATTCTATATCTCCACGCGTGCTGCAACCAGAAGCACTGTCAACCTACAAGTCTGAGGTGGATTTATGCCGAGAAACAGGCAACCTAAGCCTTCATTATCAATGCATGAAATCAGCCACTGTGCTCAAATTCAAGCAAACCACAAAAAGGATATGATTATGAAAGGCTCCACAGATTTAGCACCAAACCTTGTGGAATGAAGAATCATCTACTGAAATTGTATAAATGTTAAAAATAGCTCTGGCTTTTCAACAATGAGCAGGATGCAGAGAAGAAATCAGTAGTATATATTATAAGGACTTATAGTAAAAGCTGCAAAAAATCAATAAAGCTGTAGGTTCCTGGGACTTTTCTAGAGACAAATAAAATCAATAGAAGCTATCACAACAATAAAAAAAAAATATTTCCATATATTTCACACAGATGTCCACTAAAGAGCAAGTTAAATATACTTCAACCCCTAATTGCTTGTTTCTAAATTAAAACAATAATGATAGTAAAAGTGGGCAGGAATATGCTAATACCAGGGCAAAATACTATCCAATTTACTGTAAGACAAATTCTTAAACAATAAAGATTTCAATGTACTCTGTGTAACAAGAAAATAAAGTAAAAGAGTATTTTTAACCCCATATTTTTTGTCTGCTTATTACTTTTTAAAAACTCTATAGCTCATTAAAATCCCCACCCCAGGGACGCCTGGGTGGCTCAGTCAGTTAAGCGTCCAACTTCAGCTCAGATCATGATCTCCTGATTCATGAGTTCAAGTCCCGCACTGGGCTCTGTGCTGACAGCTCAGAGCCTGGAGCCTGCTTCAGATTCTGTGCCTCCCTCTCTGTCCCTCCCCTGCTTGTGCTCTGTCTCTCTCTGTCTCTCAAGAATAAACATTTTAAAAAAATTTCTTTAAATAAATAAAATCCACCCCATCCACCCCCAAATTTACACCTTTACCTTTTACCATCTTTTCTCTTTCAATACTAAAATAGAAGATGCAAGAGCCAGCTGACATACTCTTAAAAAGGTACAAGGTAGAATACCCCAAAAAGTAGCAATAGTGATTTGAGATCACAAAATATAGAGCTTTGAGACGTGCAAAGCACAAAGCAAAAAGGACATAAAACATTTACCAAAAATTACAATGATAACTGGAAGAAATTCCTCGTAAGTAGAATTGACAAAGAACACATTCAAGGTTCTATTCGGATTTTTAAAGATGGGTTTTAGGCTCTCACTGAGACTCTAATGACAGAACAAATCAGGGTCCAATAAAGGCAATGCTGACCTGAGGACCTTCTGTGAAGGACTGTGGTCAATTCTAGAAATACTACTAGCTCTTAGGTACCACATTTAGTACTGTCTACTAGATCCAAAATGTCTGTGTAAAAATAAGCACTATTCCTAATGCACATTTACATATCACAGCATTTTGGAGCAACTTTAAACATGGCACCCCCATAGGTGTCCTCCTTATATTTCTACATATATATTTTACTGTTTACAGGCCACTGGTCAGAACTCCTTCCTTGGAGACAGTTATAGACATACACAGAGTAGACATACACACGAGTATGTTTGTGTGTATATACAAGTACATTTTTGTGTGTGTATGTATACAAGCACATTTTTATGTATACATATATATACAAGCATGTTTGTGTGCATGTGTTTACACACACCCCTACATCACAGGAAAATGCACTCCTCCTTTTGCAGTTACTTTTGCAGTTACTCCTGAATTCCATTCATTTGTGCCTCATGATTCACTGATTCAGCAATTGCTCAGGGTTTTCTGTGTGTGTGTGTGTATGTGTGTGTGTGTGCACATGCACTTTTCTAGTCTTAGAAAATTGTTCATGAGATTGTGTGCCTAAAGTTCTTTTTATTATTATCATGCATGCAGCTCCCTAGTAATAAGGTAAATTTTCATAAAAAAATGAGGCCATAATATTTGATTATAATCCTCAATCCCTAATCTAAAACCTTAGTGCCAGATGCATTTCAGAATTCAAGTGCTTTCAGATTTTAGAAAGATAATACTCTGCATAGAGCATGAATTATATAATGCTTCCAGTGGAGTCTGGGGCGACACTCTATAGTCAGACACAACATTTCTGCAGCAAAACATGTGCATATTCATACTAGATGGGATAAATAAAGTCTATAATTAACCTCCTATCAGTTCAGGTCAGGTTTTGCCATCAGTATTAGTATTAATTATAAAATCTTCTGATTTTCAGGGCTTCTTGGATTGCAAGAATTGCAGGTTAAGAGACTGTGGACCTGTAAAATGTTTACCTAAACTATTATAGGGTTATGGACCAGAAAATGGTACCTAAACAAGTGTTCTCTTGCTTGAGCAAGAGATTTGGTGATTAGCATTGCCTTGATAGGACAGGCAAAAAATACAAGAGAAGGTGCTATTAAGACTGAGACACAAAGTAGAGCAGAGATGGGGCTGTAATGCAAGATGACAAAAGTAGGGCATGGGAGCAGAAAGTAAGAAGCAGCCATTCAGAACCACTGCGTCAAGAAAAAAAAAACCATAATTATATCAAATGTTCATTGATTAACTACTTTATACCCAGTAATCTGAAAGGCACTTGCCAAAAATATTTGTTTTAGCAATGTACTTTATAATTTTCAAAAGAAAATTTTAAAAAGAAGAATATATTTTCAGAATGAGGCATGAAACATCTCACTCTCTTGTCAGTGTACCCTGAAACAAAACACCCATAATGTTCAACATCACATATGAAAATGTCACAAACAAAAAATAAACTTCATGAAGTAGAGGTCTCTATTTTATTGTTATATGCTATATACTATTTGGTGTAAGAGTTCTTCAAAATCACTTATAGAAAAAAATGTAATATTCTTTACTTTCAATATTCAAACTGTTTGACTTTAAAACCCATTTTTAAAAAGAATATTCCTCTCCCCCAAAACATGAATATTATGTTGTATTTACTTGGAGTTGTCCTATCAGTATATTTCTCAAATAAATCATTTTTTAAATTATGTACATTAAAGAACTTTAAGATAGCATTGACCCTGGACTTGAGACTTTGGGCCTGTAGAATATTCATCATCTTCTAAGAGATGGTGGTAAAACAGTACCAAGTTACACTTATATAGGATGAATAAGTCTAGAGAGCTGAGGTATAGTATGCTGACTAGAATTACCAATACTATATTGAGTACTGGAATTTTGCTAAGAGAGTAGATTTCAGTTGTTCTCAACACACACACACACACACACACACACACACACACACACAAAGTGATTATATTTGGAGATGGATATATTAATGAGCTTGACTACAGCAATCATTTCACTATGTAGATGTGTATCAAATCATGTGGTACACCTTAAATATATACAATTTTTATTTTTAAAAAAGACTATACATATACCACCTAAAAAGAAGAGCATTTCTTGGGTGGCTTTTGGGGCCCAGACTTGCAGTGGAAAGGAGTCCCAGAGGTGTTTATGAGAACACTGGTCTTCCTATTTACTGTACAAAGTACAACAGAATGTGTGGCTCTAATCTTAGTATCTAGAATATGACCATATTCAAAGTCATTTTCCACGTGAAGAAGGAAACCATTTATTCATTTTGACAGTACAACATAATTTAGTGAATTCTTTCTTTAGTAACCAAAATAGTACCCTGGGGGTTTGCTGGAGTTATTGCAGCTTCTAAAAGTAAGTAACTATCCGGAGTGGGTAACTCCCCAGGATCAAAATCAGTATCTCCTTACACCTTTTACATCATGTCCACATAAGAACAAATAAACATCTGGTGTCTACAGGTCAAGAGTCTCTGGATTGCAAGACAGGCTCACTAGAGGGCAAACTCTTGAAATGAAGTGGGTCAACATGATATGAATGCCACTGCACTCAGGCCATAAGACAAAACAAAACAAAACAAAACCCCACAATAACCAGCCCACCAGCTCCTCCAAACTCATCAGGTAAACAGGAGAAGAGCAAACTTGTTCACAGTGGGCCGAAGAACCAGCTCCAGAAAAAACATAAGTGCAAAGATGAACACCAACCCCATGGTCAGTTATCACATTCCACAGGCATGTCTAATTTCGAACAATGTCCAAGAGCCTCCTCGGCTATGATGTTGTCAAGGGCATGAAAGCAGAACATCCATGTGAAGAAATCTGGTCAGTCAGGATGACAACACATTCAACTCACCATGTGAAACTGAACTTACTAATTTTAAATTCCTGCTAAGCCAGCTATCAAAAGCCTTTCTCCACAGATTAGTTCAAAATAGGTAACACACACACACACACACACACACACACACACACACACACACACAACCAGGTAACAGATTTTAAGTTGGCCTTTGATAATTCTCATCACTCAGCCACCCAAACACTTGCCATCATTGTCTAAGATTCAATTCCACACTGAAAAGTGTTGGTATTTGGTTTTTAAAATCTAAATGCCAAGACTTGATATAAAATAACTCTTAAAAGTTCATAGTCCAAAGCATTCTTAAAGCAAAAGATCATCTGTCCTCACTAAAAGGGCCAGCCACTCCTTTTAATTCTTTATTTAAAAAAGTCCCTTTCAAACTCTTATAGATGTCAATTCCGTAGAGTTCTATATTTATATGATGGGCCCCTTGTTTATAGTTTTTAACCACGTGCACAGAATATAGAATTGTTCTATAATGACTTTTTGAGGTCTACCTTAAAATGTTCTAGAATTCTGACACCATCCAAAATGGCTGGGGTTCTGTCTCAAAGTATTTGGGAGACTGGAGTTATAACTTGAGACATCATCCTATTTCTGAATTGCTCTACTCATTATAAGGACCCTCAATAAGCCCAAATCTCAGTTGAATTTACCTGGAGAGTACCCATGTGTGGCACTAACTCTATTCCTGTTTTGAAGAATAGACTTAAGCTAGGATTTTGTAAAATACTTGAAAACTTATAATGATCAATTCTGGCCAAGACAAAGAGTCAAAAAAGTATATCAATATTCCTTCTACTGTATCATCACTGGGTCTAAATTATTCTAAGTAAGAGAAAATTCCTGGGCCCTATCAATAGGAATATATGCTAAAGACAGCAAATGTCCTCTTCTTAAGAATCCAATTTGGTATACTTCAACCAAGATCCTTTCCCTTCTAAGTCTGGTTTTCCTATGGAAAATTATAGGAAGTCATATGGACTCTATCTACTGACTGGGTTGTATAATAATTGTTCCATGAAAAGATTTTTATGGACTTACAATTAAGAGGTCTAGGAAAATAAGTGCATTATAAATAATTTAACCCATCTGCTTCCTTAGTGAAATGCGTTTCTTACCTAGTGCACTTACTCACAGGAACTCACTGATACTCCCTCAATGATATGTTATACTTTCATCATAGTACCTATATTTTGCAAAAGATTTCTCAGTTAAATGATAAATGCCAAACTGACTTATCAAAAATGAAAAAGCAAGCATCTTAAACCATGTTTCTACTGCAAAAGTAGGACATTATCATATTGATGAATTCCAACTCTATCTCTGCATCTACCACATAAACCTAGGTTTGCATCATCAAACATTAATGTTCATATCTAATATCTCTTAAAATGAACTACAACTTTTTTTTTCCAGACAGGGAACAATATATGATATTTAAGCATTAATTTTTATTACTGAAAAGTGAAGAAAAATCTCCTCTGAACGTGACCTTTTCTCTCTCCCTCCCACCCTCTGTCAGGTGTCTGGAGCGTGCGTGTTCACACATGTGCAGGCACACAGACCCCTGAGATATCTCCCCTACAGATTTTGCCTAATGCATAGAAGATGCTCAAAAAGTCTGTCAAATGAGCATGCTCCTGCCCACACATGCATGTTCGCATAAATGCTCACCCCTTTGTATTTCTTTGCTTTCCATATTCATTAACGAGTTCCAGCAAAATATTGTGGGGTTAGGAATGAGGAAAATATCTTACTTTCGATATACTTGTGGCACCATCTTGTGGTGATTCTACAGTGTTACTATTTCAAGTTTACTTTCTAAAGTTCAAAATTGTCTGAGAAAAACACTTTTTGAGGATAAATTTTCATTTTAAATATATGGGAGAGGCAGTGTAAGAAATTTGGCCTAGGAATTTAAAAATCCACCCACATATTTTAATAGTTATAATACCTATCACAATGTCTTGACCCTAGAAGCTGATTCTTATATGTAAAATAGGAATGCAAATAAGAGATTAGAAGGGAGGGGGAAAAACAGCTGAGGATCACCGAGGATCCTGGAGGCACCAAAGAGAGAAGCAGAGAATATGGCAGCAAAGAAGAGGATACGTTATACAACACTCCAACCCACAACCCATTTTCTGATCTTGCTCTCCATTTCCACCTCCAAATAATTACTTCTACTTCCTGCTGCAAAATCACCTGGTTATATCATTCTTACCTTTCCTCTACCTGCTCCCAAAGTGTCCTCAAGTTAAAATCTACTCAAACTTGGGGCACCTTGATGGCTCAGTTGGTTGGGCATCCAACTTCTACTCAGGTCATGATCTCACGGCTTGTGGGTTCGAGCCCTGCATTGGGCTCTGTGCTGACAGCTCAGAGTCTGGAGCCTACTTTAAATTCTGTGTCTCCCTCTCTCTGCCCCTCCCCTACTCATGCTCTGCCTCTCCCTGTCTCAAAAATAAATAAACATTAAAAACTGTTTTTAAAAAATCTACTCAAACTCAGTACAGAATTTCTAAAGCCAAATCAAAGATGCCACTTCTCACTTTAAGAGGCAGAATCTATTTTTCCACCACTTGAGTCTGGACTGGTCTTGTGACTAGCTCTGACCAAAAGGACACAGTGATTGCACCTTCTACTCTTGCTGTTTTTGCAGTACTGTTCTGTGACTCAGAGTAACAAAGCCCAGTCTAAGTAACTGGAAAAGGAGAGTCTCCTGGCAAGAAAGCTCTAGTATACAGCCAGCACCACACGTGTGAGGTGATCATAGACCATCCAACCCAGTTGACTGCAGCTGCATGAGTGACCTCTGGTGAGTCCAGGGCAAGGACCACCAGTTCTAATCTTTGACCCCAGAGAATCATGATTAAAATAAAGCATTGTTTAAAAAAAATATCTAAAGACTTCTATTATGCCACATTCTCTTGTGTCTCCTTCTGATTTTCTCACTCAGTTTCAGCCACATCTCAGCTTTTTGGATATGCCAAACTGTTTCTCGGTTTAAGATTTTCAACATTCCCTTTACTGCCTTTGAATCAATGTTTCTCTACTCTCTTTGCTTGACTAACTCTTGTTTAGTCTTAAAAACTTAACCTTCAATGAGATTAGAAATTTGTTTGGGGGGCGCCTGGGTGGCTCAGTTGGTTAGGTGTCTGACTTTGGCTCAGGTCATGATCTTGTGGTCCATGAGTTCGAGCCCCGCGTTGGGCTCTGTGCTGACAGCTCAGAGCCTGGAGCCTGTTTTAGATTCTGTGTCTCCCTCTCTCTCTGACCTTCCCCCTTCATGTTCTGTCTCTCTCTGTCTCAAAAATAAATAAACATTAAAAAAATTAAAAAAAAAAAAAGAAATTTGTTTGGAATTAATTGAAGGTGAGAAAGAAAATGGGCAGTTCAGTTAGTAGCAACCAGGAAAACCAAACATTAGATAACAAGAAAGTAATCATGAATTCTTTTCATTTTTACTTCATGAAGGATTTGTTGCAAAAAGTTATGAGAGGTAATACAGAGTGCTAAAAAGATCTTAGACTTTGAATCCTTGTGTGGCCTTTGGAAAGGCCTCCATATCTTTCTAAGTTTCTTATCTATAACATGAGGAAAGTCATCGTGTTGGGTTGTGAAAACTAACATTATTTTAGTCTTTCCATGATAATTCCTATCTCCAGTGCACCTCAAATCATATACAAATGTGTCTCTCCTAAGATAGTTTGGCACAACCTTCATAATCTGGGCCTGACCTTTCATAGTTTTAAATATTATTTGTGCCAAATAAGTGCCAACTGCAGGATCAGAGGTCACACCCTAAGAAAGAATCCCTTCCCATTCTGAGGAAATACGGGTTCAAAAAACCTCAGAATACAATCAATTCTCCCCACCATAATCCTTGGGAGCAATTTGATTCTCCATGACAGGAATAAATGTTCCTTGAAAACACAAGGAGAATAAAATGTGAAGTTAACATTTACTACTCTGTCTGGTGATTTACATACATCTGATTGGATAGGGTGGGTATCAGAATATCACGTATCCCTAACTGATATGTGGGGAAAGCTACTGGGCAGCAATGCTGGTACATTCAGAGAGAGAACTTACGGCTTCTCTTTTCTGATTCAACTTCACATCAGGTACACTGAGCAGTAACCTATAAGCACAAACTAGGCAAGTTCTGCCCAACATAACATATTCATAGATGGAAGGCAATAACATCGTGGTAAGGAATCAGGCCACAGAATTAGGCCAGCTTGTTCCAAATCCTGGCCTTGCTTCTTCTGGTTACTACCTAACCTCTTCCTTCCTTATTTGCATTATATGTAATAATAATACGTTCCTCACAAATCTGTTTTGAGAATTTAAATAAGGTAATCTCCTTAGCACAATATGTGGCACAAGGTAAAGCCTCATTCACCCACTTAACCACAGCCTTTGGGTCTACCTTCACTGTGTTTATGATACTGTAGAACGTACAGAGTTGCTTATAAGGCTCCCGGTTAGAGGTAAGGTTTGGTTGAAAGGGTTGTGGGGACGAGTCACTCTATTTTCAAGACACTGTCTATTTCCATGGGTCAGTGGGTGTCCCAGGAGAAGACAAGGAACATAAGGCCATCCTTCTCTTTCCTAATTTCCAATTATAGATTTATCTAAGTTTAGAAGCTCCTTGTCTGGGTATAAACCTCCTCAATGGGTTAGATGGTATTCTCAAAGTGTGATTTCATACCAGGAGCTTCTGCTGAGAATTTGTTAGAAATGCAAGTTCTCAGGTTCTACTCAGGCCTACTGAATCAGAGACTTTAGGGATGGAGCCCAGCAATCTGCATTCTAACACACCTTTCAGGTGATTCTGATGCATGCTAAAATTTGAGAACCACTGAATTAGATAATCAGTTATTCATACATCCATTGCTTTCAATTTTTAAAGTTCAAATCCCCCTCAGAGAATTAGAATGGTAAATGGCATAGGAATGGTGGGGAAATATCACAGCTATAGGCACTGATGATAAAGAATAGATCCCAGCCTTTGACAGCAGAGGGCAAGGTGAGCATCACTAGCCATCTACATAGAGAAGAAATGTGGTCAGTTTTATCTGGACTTAGGAAATTGTACATGGGTTGTGGAAAATAATCTCTGCACAGTCATGTGGTATCCTAGGGAAACAAAACAACACCAAGCTGAGGTAACTGGACTAGATGTGGGGGGGGGGGGCTCCTGGTTGTTGTAAACCAGAGTGGTATAGAAGAACTAAGCAGAACCCTGAATTCCAGCAGTTGCCCCTGAATTTTTTATGAGTTTGGGCAGCTGTGTTTTTCCTAGGCTCCCATGGGACAAAGAAGACTCGACTGTTCTACCTACTTTCCACAGGCCTGAGGGAATCTTCCCTCCTTTTCATCTAATCACACTTCATTCCAATAATAAACTATTTCTAGCTTGTTCCTATGTGCATTTACATTGCCATCATTTCTATTTGGAATGTTGTTTTTCCTTGAATAACCTGAAACTCATCTTTGAATATTCACCACAAATACCACCTCTTCTGGGAAGCTGTCCCTGACCTCTGGAAAGTTAACCATTCCTTTCTTTGTGCCAATGCATCTTAAATAGATCTATAATCATTCTTAGCATATCATATTGTCATTCATTTATTTAGATACCTATCTGGACACTTATGAAAAGGACATTGTGTTTTATTAATCTCTGTGGACAACCTGAAAATATTTAAAAAGCAAAACCCCCAAATTTGTGTTATCATCTCTAATAATGCTACTAGAAGACTGGGTAATTTAGTAGTCACCTTTATTATGAGTTTTTAACCGAAATTTTATCGAGATGATTAAAGATTCACATGCAGTTGTATGAAATAATATAAGGGGTTCCCTTGAACTCATTCCACCTTCCACTGATGGTAACATTTTACAAACCTACAGAAAAGTATCACAGTCTTGACAAGGATACCATCTACCAATCTTACTCAGATTTCCCCAGTTTTACTTGTATTCCTTTGTGAGTATGTTTATCACCTGTGTAGGTTCACATCCCCACCACCACAGGATCCCTCATAATCCCTCTTTCATAATCACACCCACTTACCTCCTGAAATCTGTCCCCATCCCTAACCCCACTAATATGTTCTCCATTCCTAAAACTTGGTCATTTCAAAAATGTTTCACAATGGAATCATACAGTATGTAACCTTATGGGATTGACTTTTTTCACACTGCATAATTCCCTAGAGTTTCTTCCAAGTTGTTGTGTACATCAGTAGTTCATTCCTTTTTATTATAGAGTAGTATTCCAAGTATGGGTGTACTACAGTTTAACATTTCACCCTCAAAAGATATCCACACCAATCCTGGAAACCTGCGAACATTACCTTATCTGAAAAAAAAGGAGCTTTGCAGATGTAAGTTAAGGATTTTGAAATGAGAAAATCTTGAATTCTTCAGTGGTTCCTAAATCCAACTGTAAGTGTCCTTATGAGAGAGAAGTAGATGGAGATTGTAAATAGACCAAAGAGGAGAGGACACAGATACACAGAGGAGAAAATGATGTGAAAACAGAGGCAGAGATTGGAGCGGTGTAGCCTCAAGCCCAGGATTGCCCAGGCAGTCACTAGAGGGTGGAGGATATAGGCAATTGATTCTCTGTAGTGCCCCTGAAGGTTAATGCAACGCTGCCAAATTCAGACTTTTAGACCCCAGAATTTTGAAAGAATATATTCTATTGTCTTAGACCAAATTTGTGGTCATTTGTTACAGAAGCCTCAGGAAACTAATAGAGTTGTTTATAGTTTATGACTATTACAAATAATGCTACTCTAAACATTCATATACAGGTTGTTGTGGGAATATATTTCAGTTCCCTGGAATAAATTCCCAGGAGTACAATTGCTGGGTTGAATGGTAAATATATGTTTCGTTTTATAAGAAACTTCCCAACTATTTTCTAGAGTGGCTATATCACTTTACATTCCCATTAGCAATGTGTGAGTGATCCATTTTCTCCTCATCCTTGCCAACATTGGTGTTGTCACTATTTCTTGCTTTAGCCATTCTCATAGATACATATTAAAATCTTATTGTGATATCACATTGCATTTCCCCAATGACTAATGAGGTTGAACATCTTTTCATCTGTATATGCTCTTCAGTGAAATTTCTGTTCTGATCTTTTGCCTATTTCATAATTGATTTTTTTTTACTGTTGAATTTTGAGAACTTTTTATATATTCTAGATACTAGTCCTATGTTGAATATATGGCTTACAAATATTCTTTACCATCTGTAGCTTATATTTTCATCCTCTTCACATGGTAGTTAACAAAGCACAAGTTTTTAATTTTGTATGAAGTCCAGTTGATCCATATTTCTCTTACGGATTATGTTCTTGGTGCTAAGTCATAACTTTTTGCCTAGCCTTAGGTCCCAGATATTTTCTTCTATTTTTTCCTTTAGAATTTTTACATTTTTATGTTTTATATGCAAATCTGTGATACACTGTGGTTTAATTTTTGTATATGGCATAAATTTAGGTGAAATTTCTTTTTTTTTTTTTCCATCTATGGATATCCAATTGCTCTAGCAACATTTGTTGAAAAAGCTATCTTTTCCTCCATTCTTTTTTTTTTTTTAATTTTTTTTTTCAATGTTTTTTATTTTATTTTTGGGACAGAGAGAGACAGAGCATGAACGGGGGAGGGGCAGAGAGAGAGGGAGACACAGAATCGGAAACAGGCTCCAGGCTCCGAGCCATCAGCCCAGAGCCTGACGCGGGGCTCGAACTCACGGACCGCGAGATCGTGACCTGGCTGAAGTCGGACGCTTAACCGACTGTGCCACCCAGGCGCCCCTCTTTTCCTCCATTCTAATGCTCTTGCACCTCTGTCAAAAATCAATTGAGCATAAGTGTATAGATCCATTTCTGGGTTCTGTTGCTCTTTCTGTTGATCTACACCTATACCTCTTTTAAAATAACACTGTCTTGATTACTTTAGCCATATAGTAAGCCTTGATATTGGGTATAGATTTTTCCTGCTCTATTATTCTTTGTCAAGATTTAGCTATTCTAGAACCTGACTTCTTCCATATAATTTTAGAATAAGCTTGTCTATGTTTACAAAAAACCTTGCTGGGGGTTTCGATAGGAATTGCATAAAATGTATGGGTTAATTTAGGGAGCTGATATCTTAACTATGCTGAGTTTTCCAATCCATGAATATGGTATGTTTCTCCATTTACTTAGGTCTTCACATCTTTTCTCAACATTTTGTAATTTTCAGCATATAGATCCTTTATATCTTTAAACTGTAAATCTAAGTATTTTGTCTTACTAGATGTGATTATGATATTGTGTTTAAATTTCAGTTTCCATATGTTTATTTTTAGTATATAAAGATGAAATTGATTTTTGCATGTTGATTCTCTATTCTGAAATCCTGCTAAACTCACTTAATAGTTTTAGGAATTCTTTCATAGACTCTTTAGGATTGATATATATAGACCATAATGTCATCTGAAGTGAGACAGTCTTATGTCTTCCTTTCCAATATGTACACCTTTTATTTATTTATGCTTGCCTTATTATGGTGATTAGAATTTCCAGTACTGTGTTGAATGAGATGAGAATGGACACCCTTATCTTGCTCTTTTTTAATTTTGTCAGTTTCAAAAATTTAATTCCAGTATAATTAACATACAGTGCTATATTAATTTCAGGTGTAAAATATACTAATTCAACAATTCTATACATTGCTCAGTGCTCATCATGGTAAGTGTGCTCTTTAATCCCCAACACCTATTTCACCTATCCCTTTACCCACCTCCCCTCTGTAACCATCAGTTTGTTCATCTGTTTCTTGGTTTGTCTTTTTTCTTCGTTTTGTTTCTTAAATTCCACATTTGCGTGAAATCATTGTACTTGTAATTCTCTGACTCATTTTACTTAGCATTATACTCTCTAACTCCATCCATGCTATTACAAATGGCAAGATTTCATTCTTTTTTGGCTGAATAATATTCCATGGTACCACATCTTCTTTAGTCATTCATCTATCAATGGACACTGGGGCTGTTTCCATAATTTGGCTATTATAAATAATGTTGCAATAAACATGGGGGTGCATATATCCTTTCAAATTAGTGTTTTTGTATTGTTTGGGTAAATACCTAATAGAATGATTACTGGATCATAAGGTAGTTATACTTTTAACTTTTTGAAGAATCTCCATACTGTTTTCCACAGTGGCTGCATCAGTTTGCCTTCCTCGCAATAGTTAGAAGGGATCCTTTTTCTCCATATCCATGAAAACACTTGTAGTTTCTTGTATTTTTTATTTTAGCCATTCTGACAGGTGTGTAGTGATATCTCGTTGTAGTTTTGATTTGCATTTCCATGATAATGAGTGATGTTGAGCATCTTTCCATGTGTCTGTTGGCCATCTGTAGGTTTTTTTCTGGAGAAATTTCTGTTCATGTCTTCTGCCCAGTTTTTTAATTGGGTTGTTTTTTTGGGTGTTGAGTTGTGTAAGTTCTTTATATGTTTTGGATTCTAACCCTTTATCAGATATGTCATTTGCAAACATCTTCTCCCATTCAGTAGGTTGTCTTTCAGTTTTGTTGATCGTTTTCTCCACTGTGCAGAAGCTTTTTATTTTGATGAAATCCCAATAATTTATTTTTGCTTTTATTTCCCTTGCCTTAGGAGACATATCTAGAAAAATGTTGCTATGGATGATGTCAGAGACATTACTGCCTGTAATCTCTTCTAGTATTTTTATGGTTTCAGGTCTCCCATTTACATCTTTAATTGATGTTGAGTTTATTTTTGTGTGTGATGTAAGAAAGTGGTCCAGTTTCATTCTTTTGCATGTTGTTCAATTTTCCCAGCACCATTTGTTAAAGATACTCATTTTCTTTTTCCCATTGTATATCCTTGCTTCTTCTGTTGGAGACTAATTCAACATATAATCATGGGTTTGTTTCTGAGCTTTCTATCTTGTTCCATTGATCCATGTGTCTATTTTTGTGCCAGTACCATGCTGTTTTGATTACTACAGCTTTGTAATGTAATTTGAAATCTGGAACTGTGATGCCTCCAGTTTAGTTTTTCTTCCTCAAAATTGTTTTGGTTATTCAGGGTATTTTGTGGTTCCATACAGATTTTACTATTATTTGTTCTAGTTGTGTGAAAAATGCTCTTTGTATTTTGATAGGGATTACATTAAATATATACATTGCTTTGGGCAATATGGACATTTCAATATTTGTTCTTCCTATTCATGAGCATGGAATATCTTTCCATTTGTTTCTGTCATCTTGAATTTCTTTCATCAGTATTATACAGTTTTCAGACTATAAGACTTTTACCTTCTTGGTTAAGTTTATTTATAGGTATTTTATTATTTTTGTGTAATAGTAAATGGGAGTGTTTCTTAATCTTTCTATTGTTTCATTATTAGTGCATAGAAGTGCAAGGGATTTCTGTACATTGATTTTTGTATTCTGTGACCTTCCTGAATTCATTTACCAGTTCTATCAGCTCTAGTAGTGTTTATACATTTAAATATATAAACTGAGTAAAGTCTTTAGGGTTTTCTCATCTTATGTGCAAATAGTGAAAGTTTTACTTCTTCCTTACCTATTTGAATGCCTTTTATTCCTTTCTTTTGTTTGCTGTGGCTAAGATTTCCAGTACTATGTTGAATAAAAGTAGTAAGAGTGCAAATCCTTGTCTTGTTCCTGATCTTAGGAAGAAAGCTCTCAGTTTTTCCCAATTGAGTATGATATCAGCTGAGGGTTTTTCATATATGGACTTTATTGTGTTGAGGTATGTTCTCTCTAACCCTATTTTATTGAAGGTTTTTATTATGAATGGATGTTGTACATTGTCAAATGCTTTTTCTGCATTTACTGAAATGATCATAATTTTTTTATATTTTCTCTTTTTGATGTGATGTATCATATTGATCACATTTGCAAATATTGAACCAGTCTTGCAACCCAGGAATAAATCCCACTTGGTCATGGTGAATGATTTTTTTAAATATATATTGTTGGATTCATTTTGCTAACATTTTGTTGAGGATTTTTGCATCTATGTTCATCAGAGATATTGGCCGTAGCTCTCTTTTTTTTGTAGTGTGTTTATCTGGTTTTGGTATCAGGATAATGCATGTCTCATAGGACGAATTTGAAAGTTTTCCTTCCTCTTCAATGTTTTGTAATAGTTGGAGAAGATTAAATATTAACTGTTCTTTAAATGTTTGGTAGAATTCACCTGTGAAGCCAGCTGGTCCTGGACCTTTGCTTGTTGGGAGCTTTTTGATTACTGATTCAATTTCACTGCCAGTAATTTGCCTGTTCAAATATTTTATTTCTTCCGGATTTGATTTTGGAAGGTTGTAAGTTTCTAGGGATTTATCCAGTTCTTCTAGGTTGTTCACCCTTATCTTGCTCTTGATCTTAGTTAGGGTAAAGCATTCAGTCTTTCACAATTAAGTATGATGCTAGCTATTGGCTTTTTGTAGTGCTCTTTATTAAACTGAGGTAATTTCTCTCTATTCCTAACTTGCTGAGAGTTTTTATCTTAAATGAGTGTTGAGTTTTCTCAAATTCTTTTACTTCGTCAATTGATATGATCATATGATTTTTCTTCTTTAGCTGTCGATATGATGTTTTATACTACTGATTCTCAAATTGTTGAACCAGTCTTACAAATCTGGACTAAATCTAACTTGGTCATGGTGTAAAATTCTTTTTATACATTACTGGGTTTGGTTTGTTTATATTTTATTGAGAATTTGAGTCTAAGTTCATGAGAGATTAGTCTGTAGCTTTTTTTTTTTTAATATATTGTCTTTGTCTGATTTTGGTATCAGGGTAATAATAACCTCATAAAGTTAGTTGGAGAGTCTTTCCTCCTCTTCTATTTCCTGGAAGAAATTATAAAATTGGTGTTCTTTAAACCTTTTTTTTTGTAGTTTTATTTATTTTGAAAGAGAGAGCATGAGCAGAAAGGCGGGGTGGAGAGAGAATTCCAAGCAGGTTCCACACTGTCAGCAGTGCCTAATGTGGGGCTCAAATTCATGAACCATGAGATCATGTCCTGACCCAAAATCAGGCTTAACCGACTGAGCCATCCAGGTGCCCCAAAATTGGTGCTCTTTAAATGCATGGCACAATTCTCTAGTAAAATCCTGTGGATCTAGAAAGTTCTTTTGGGGGAGCTTTATAACGCATTCTTCTAAGTTACCAAATTTCTGAATGTAGTTCGTAGTATTTTCTTATTACTTTTTTAATTGATGCAAGTTCTATCGTAATATCACCTATATCGTTTGTGTCTTCTTTCTTTTTCATCTTTGTCAGTATTGCTAGGAGCTTATAAATTTCATTGATTTTTTTTCCCCAAAGAAACAGCTTTTTGTTTCATTGATTTTTCTCTATTGTTTTTCTGTTTTCAACTTCAGATATCTCTGCACTATTATTTTCTTCCTTCTGCTTGTTTTAGGTTTACTTTTTCTCTTCTAGCTTCTTAATGCAGAGACTTATTTATTGGAGACCTTTTCTCATTTCAAATATAAGCATTTAATGCTATAAATTTTCTTCTCAGCACTGTTTTAGTTACTTCCCACATAATTTGATATGTCATTTTTCCATTTTCATCTACTCTATGTATTTTTTATTTCCTTTGAGTTTTATTCTTTGATTCATGGATTAAGAGATATGCTATTTTCCTGTTGGTTTTCTATTATCAATTTCTAGTTTAATTTCATTATGGTCAGAGACATACTGTAATCATACTGTGTATGACTATAATTCCTTTAAATGTGTTAAGGTTTGTCTTATGGCCTAGAATATGGTATCACAGTGAATGTTCCATGGGCACTTGAAAAAAATACATGTTCTACTGTTGAGGGGTGGAGTTCTAAATAAATTAGTTAAATCCTGATGCCTTATGATATTGTTCAGATTTTCTATATCATTGATGATTTTTTGGGCTAGTAATTCTATTATAGAGAGAGAATTGCTGTAGTCTTCAGCCACAACTGGTACATGAACATTTAGAATCATCATGTCTTCCTGGTGGACTGAACCTTTTATCATAATGCAATGTCTCTCTTTGTCTCTAATAACATTCCTTGTTCTGAAGTCTATCTTACCATAAATTAATAGATACTCACACCTTTTTAATTTTTATTACTGTTTACATGACATATTCTTTTCCATATTTTTACTTTCCACCTACCTATATCATTGTACAGTGAGTTTCTTGTTGGCAGCATATAACTGGGTAATTTTTTTCAATCTTCTCTGAAAATCTCTATCTTTTGCTTATTATATTTGGACCATTTACATGTAAGGTAATTGTTAATATGTTACTCAGTGTCCCATTTATTATTTGTTTCCTCTGGTTCTCATTTCTATGTTTATCTTTTATTGTTCTGGGAGTTACTTGGAAGTTTTTGTAGTACTCCATCTTGATTTACTTATATTCTTTTTGATTGTGTATCTTTGTAAAGTTTTCAGAATAGTTGTTGTAGATATTACAATATACATACTTATCACAATCTCTTGGCATTACCATTTAAATACTTCAAATGAAATATAGATATCTTACTTACATTTGGGTCCCTTACATTTCCCTACTTTTAAGTATCATTGTCTTGAGTATCAGATGAGTTATAATTTTTGTTTTAATCATCAAATATGATTTATACAACTTAGGAAAATGACAGTGTGAGGATTAATTTTATGTGTCAAACCCTGACTGGGCTATGTGGTGTCCAGATATTATATCAAATTGATAATATATCAAATATATTTTGATATATCAAATTTATCAAATTTGATATATCAAATATATCAAATATATCAAATTGATAATATATCAAATGTTATTTTGGGTGCTTCTGTGAATTTTGGATTGGTCTCACATTTAAATATATAAACAGAGTAAAGCAGATTGTTCTCCCTAATGTGGGCAGGCCTCATCCAGTCAGTTGCAGGCCTGAATAGAACAAAAGGCTGATCCTCCCTGAGTAAGAAGGAATTCTTCCTGCCTGACTGCCTTTGACCTGGGACATAATTTTTTCCTGTCCTCAGATTTAAACATTGTCTCTTCCTGGGTCTAATCCAGGCTGCAGGAAAAACTGCATCCCCACTCTTCTCAGATGCCCCTCTGTAGTTCCCAGGTTCACTCAGGAGCCTGTGTGCTCACTAAGCCCATAGGAAATCAGAAGAATGCTTCAGTTCTATTTGCCCCTTGCTAGGGGCCAGAAATACCATTGTCTTACTGTCTCTCTGGACCCTCTGAGGCATCAGACTACTTTGTCTGGATCCAAGACTAATCTGTGGTTTCTGTTATTTCCACCCACCCCTTGGTACTAGATGGGGGAAGGAGTAAGGATCCTTCCCATGCAGACTAAATTATCTAAGCTCTCTTCACATTACCTGTTTCTCCCTTATGTAGCCAGAGTGTTCTTACAATATTTGACCAACGACAGTGTTGGGAAAGGGATCTTGCTACTACTCATAATGATTTCCTCGCTCAGGAAAAAAAACTACATTGGTACATTCACACACACACACACACACACACACACACACACACACACACACAAATGGTTTTAGCTGTACTCTAAGAGTCTTCCTATTCTTCCAGAAGCTGAGATTTAATGGTTTGAATTCTAAGTTTAGTGAAAGAACTGCCCGTGGTTAGGGGTTAGTCACTTCTTACCCAGAGAAATGGCTTAAGTCTCAACCACCACACTGTGGACCCCACGCTCACCCCTGCCAACCCCTACACTATAATGAGACTGACTGACAGGAGGCAAAGTTACCTCTGAAACAGACAGATCTTAGGAAGGCTACCTCTACTATAACATCCCTTCTCTTTTGTGGGGAAGATGAGCTACCACTTTCCTCCGTGTACCAGTCTGTTAGGGCTGCTGTAACAAAAGCACCACAAACTGAGTGGCCTAACAATAGAGATACATCATCTCACAGTTCAGGCAGTCCAGGTTTAAGGTGTGGCAGGGTTGATTCTTTCCGGAAACTCTGAGAGAAGGACTGATTTCAGATCTCTCTCCTTGATTTGTAGATGGCTGTCTTCTCCCTGTGTCTCTTTACATCATTTCTTTTTGTATGTCTGTAAGTCCAAATTTCCCCTTTTTACAAGGATATCAGTCATATTGAATTAGGGTCAACCTAACCCTAAAAACTTCATTTTAATTTACTTTGCAAAGTCCCAATCTTACAAATTCTGAAGTGCTGATGATTAGGATTCCAACATATCTTTTTTTTTTTTTTTCCAGAGGGACAAAATTTAGCCCACAACACTCCCCAAAGCCAAGCAATGGGTGAAAAGAGAGAGTGACTCTTTGTTCCTTGATTATGTGTCTTCTTTGTCAGTGGACTTCCAAGTCTCCCCTGTGCTACCTGAGCAGGCAAGAAAAATGTGGAGTCCCCCACACCCCACTCCACTTCTACCTGCCTGTGCCCCAGGAGCTCCAGGTTTTGAAGAAGAATGTTAGTTGTCAGATGTATTTTGCACATTCCCTCAAGCCCTAAGAGTTGATAAGTACCTAGATAAGAAGAGAGGACACAATCTCACCAGGACTGCCACAATGTGGGAGAAAAAAGCACACACAGTTGAGGAATGGAGTCTTTTGCTACAATGTGGGGGTAAGCCAGGAGATGCAACTAAATTTCAGGGATTCCCAATGCCTAATGGATACTTTGGGGGAGTTCTTCATCCAGAGGGGCCATTAGGAGCACTTGTGACCCACAGACACAAACAGAATAGTAATCCCCTACCAAGAACAGCAGTGCAACCTTGCCAAGGCTGTTAGGTAAGGCCACCTCCACCCATCCATACCTACCTAGGGAGAAGGGCAAGCCAAAGCATGGGAGGCTGGAGGCTAACTGTATCCCATGCTCCATTCTAAACTCCAGGATCTATCTAGCCAAATCTTAATCCAACTCTGACATGGATTTTTTTTTATATAAATAGCGCTGAATCATTCAAGTCAGAATACTTCTGAATATTCAAAAGTGAGAAGTTATGGGCTGAGAAAGTGTTAAGGGAACTGCTATCCAGCAGGAAACAGATGTTTGATAGATCAAAACTAAAGAAAGTGACTGGAAAAAATAAAAGCATGACAGGCTTGTTCCTCAGTGAGTTGAGACTCTAAATAGTAGATAAGTGTACAGGCACACACACAGCACTAAGGCACAGTCCACTTTAGTGCCTGCTGTTACACTTGGCCTGAGATCGTGGACAGATTCTCCTGTCATTAGGTATTCTTCAAAAATATAATTTCTTAAAAAATATATATATATAATTTCTTAATGTTTATTTATTTTGAAAGTGAGGGTGAGAGCAGGGGAGGGGCAGAGAGAGAGGGAGAGAGAAAATCCCAAGAAGGCTCCACATTCTTAATGTGGAGCCCGACACGGGGCTCAAACTCACGAACTGTTAGATCATGACCTGAACTGAAATCCAATCAGATGCTTAACTGACCAAGCCACCCAGGTGCCTCCCAAATATAATTTTTAATGCCTATAGTTTCTATCATTCATCTTATAAATGTACTATAATGTATGTAACCTTTCTTCTATTGGACATTCAGGATACGCCTAATATTTTGGAATTATAAATCGTGCCATGAGAATCTTTGTACACACATCTATGTTTAATTTCTGTTTCAAAGACAGAAAGATATTGTTATACCTACTATTTGTTTCAAATGGGAGGATTAATGTTAACCACTTCCAGACATTAACTGACTTGTCTTCATCATATGCTAAACCCATCTTCTGACAATAGATAATCGACTATATTATCAGTATATGAAAATTGCCCTTTATATCTAATGTAAAACTTGAAAAGCTGACTCATTTTCTTACCCATCTTCCCATATACTAATATTGTCTTATATTAGATGATGAACTATATTTTACTAATAGAATACATCCATAATATCCTGGGTATGTCTTAGCTAAATTTATTCATGTCAGCTAATTTCATTAGCATGGAGAAACTCATGAGTTGGAGCTTTACATGCCTAATTTCAAAACCCATCAAAGTGAGATAGTATGCCACATGATAGCAACCATTTGTGACCACAAATAGATCAAACACATAGGTCTGACATTAACCTGAGTGTTACTGCACAGCAGAAAATGGCAGCAAAGTAGTGACAAAGAATAACAGCTTCACTACTAATTAATTAAA
Organism: Panthera tigris; assembly: GCF_018350195.1. Taxonomy (NCBI): domain Eukaryota; kingdom Metazoa; phylum Chordata; class Mammalia; order Carnivora; family Felidae; genus Panthera; species Panthera tigris. The sequence goes on from NC_056667.1 coordinate 166,243,538, forward strand.
TATGGTTGGAACTCTCCATCTTCCATTTCCACGCCAAATTATTTCCTCTCCATTCCTAGTCTGAAAATTGGGGATAATCGTAGTAACTACTTCAAGGTTGATGAAAAGATTAAAGGAGAAAATTCCTATAAAGGACCAAAACATGTCCCATAAAATATGATCAGTTAATGTTAGCTACTAATATCACTAATTAGAAGTCACAGGTTACCTCAATCTAGGCATAGATGTTTGGGTTCTAACAGACAGGATTCAAATCTTTACTCAGGGCCATTTGCTCTCTGACTCAGATATAAGACAATAAATCGGTTTTTAACCTGACACCAACTCTATTTCAATATGCGAATTATATTATCATCATAATAAATAAAGACAAAATGGAAAAGTAATTTTCCACTATCATCATGAATGTGTGTGTCATATCCTCAAAGTTCCTTTAAGTTCTCTCACCGCACACTAAGTATTGACTGGGGAAAATAATTTAATGAAATTCAAGAGGTATAAAGAAGTAGTTAGGTTCAGCTTTAAATATAAAAATTATGTCTTTATAGCACACACACAACATTCAGTGGAGCTGAATACGGATCACGGCATAACTTCACAAAGTAAGAAACCATGTAAGAGCACCAAGTGAAATCCCACCCAACGGCTGCTCTGCATCATCAACACTGCAGGGTGAACGAACAGTTTGCCGGAATGGAATGTGGAGCTCTTCCACTTACGAGGAAGCTTATCTTGACCTCCCTCATAAACCTGGGTAGGAGGCCCCGTTTTTGTGCAGATCTTCACCACGGATAAGAGTAAATTTCACATGTTCTTTAGTTGTGTCCGAGTGAAGATACCCAATGACCAGCAGTGTGGAAGAGGAAGAGCTGCCTAAGATAAAGGATTTGAAAGAACGTTTCTCAGATTCAGGGCAGATGCGGGAAATGTGAAAATTCCTAAGCTTCTGCCTCTACCCAGCCCCCAGGACAGGGTGAGAGGTAAGAGGTGAGGCAAGAAGGTGCTTGCAGTAGGCCAGAGCTCAGAGGTAAGCCTTGTTGGTTTTGGCAATGCCTGTTCCTATTGTTAGAACACCACTGGCATGTTGCTGCCAGCTCCCTAAAAGAATATAACATGTCTCACACTCAAGATTAATGCTCCTTTTCTGCACCACGGGATGTTATAAATAAAGCTGTAGCTTTTTATGTACTATCAAGTAGTACGCTACCCCACAGAAAGCAGATGAAGGAAACCCAAGAAAGCCTAATTTTGCAGAGAAGGGGAACAAAAAACTGACATCACTGATCTATTTTAAACACATTTCAAAATACATTAGGAAATGTTCACACACTATGGGAATAAGGATCAAGTCTACAATCCAATACACAAAGTGTGAGTGTGTGTGTAATGTTTGTATCTAATATATATGAATTTTATACACACACACACACACACACACACACACTGAGAAGTAACAAACAGCTCTTGGAATTACCTGTGGGGAAAAGAATACAGGTTATTGTGGTGGTAGTTTCATGGTGAAAGAGGTCTTGTTCTAAATCCTTCACTTTCTAGGACAGCGGCATCTCTCCCAATAGCACATGGAACCCCTGGGCCTTTCCACCTACCTGCGCTGGTGTTGGTGCTGGGGCTGGCCAGCAGCTGCCCAGAGCCCTGGGCTGGTGGTGGGGGCTGCCCATCACTCAGTTGCTTGACTCGTTTGCGGTGGGATTTACCGTTGTAATGGACCTGGGCCTGGGCTGCGGAGTTCAGCTGGATGTTGCACACCTCACAGAAGGAGAACAGAATTTTCTTTTTCTCTTTACTCAACTGGTCCTCAGGCCTGTCATTCTTTAACCCCTTTTCTTCAAAGCCCCGTAGAAAAGTTGCCATATTCATAATACCATCTTCAGGGTAGTTGTTAGGGCTTAATGAGTACTTCATACCTGAAATTTAAAAAAAGTACAAGGGCTTGCAAAATATATGCTTTCTGATTTTCTAGTATGATTACAATTAATTTTCATGATATGGCTTCAGCTAAAAGTCTCCCAGCTGCTCAACGGATGCTCTTTGAAAAAGTCATCACAGCTAACTGATTGAACAAATATGGTCTTTGGACATTTTTTTCTCTGTCTGTAGTGCTTCCTACTTTATTCCTGACCCACCTTCCTTCCATCTCTCAATTCCTTTGCCCTTTTAACTCCTGCCCACCCCTTAATCTTAGCTGGAAGAATACCATCTCCAGGCAACCCATCAGACCCTGGTTTTCAGCTCATACAGTGACCGCCCTTCAGAGCATATATCATCCTATGCATTTCATACATAGTTGTGCAATTTGATCTATGAGGGAAGTAACTTCATTTCTGATGTCCCCTAGGCCTAGAACTGTACTGTTTAAATAACAGGCACTTAAATACCTTTTGAAGGAAAGAATAAATGTTATGAACCCGGAACTGTGAAACAGGGTATGTATAGACACAAAAGTATATATAATACATGCGCACCTGCCAACAGTCACATACCCTAACCAGGGGAGGAGCTGAATAACAAAGATTAAAACATAGTATGTCTGCAACTTACATTAGGTTGTGTTCCAAAAGCCCCTTTATAAGTCAGCCAATGGGAATTTGAACATGCTTTCTTACAGTTGTAGTGAAACAAATTGTATTTAGGTTTCCAGATTAGCCCATAAATATCAATTTAATTTTTGATGAGGTTGAAATGCAGAACATCTGAAATAAAAAATAAAAGAAATACAATAAATGGCAAGCTAATAATTGAAAATTAGAAAAAGAGTAGAGTAGACTAAGATATAATTTTAAAGTGCTGATTTTTTTTCTTCGTGTAGTTAGATAAGGGCATACTGATAGAGTATAACTTAAATGAAGATTTTAAAGGAGACTTTTCAGTACCTCAAGGTCCTTGGGTGATAAAGATGGCCTTGGCTTTTTATTTTGCTCAGTCCCACTTTAACATACGTTATTTTTTCATTTTATTTAAGACCACTATTACAAGCATTTTCATACTTAATTAGAAAACCTCGGATTTTTCCCAGTTCCTTTTTCCTAAGGAAAGTCACTTTACTAGTTGAACAGAACACCTCACTTCTGACACTTCTGGTCACCAAATATATGGAAGTTTTTCCCCAAGCCCAGCAATTCTCTGTGACACCAGCTGGGTGTCCTTCAATGTAACTCAATTTTGACACTATATACCCAGAGAGAGCATCAGATCACACATGTTAAGGGCTCAGTCCCACAAGACTGCCCCTAACCCCCCCTCCCCCCCCACACACACTTCAGATTGGCTGAGGTGAAGAGTACTGTGCTATGAGGAATGAAGAATTCAAATAAAGAAAGGATTGTGGTTTATGAGGGACTTCTGTCTATGGTGGAATGACATTGGCTCTAAGCTATTCTGTTGATCCATGGTGACTTAGAGCTGTATAAAAAGGAACAACGAGCTACAGACTATTCTGTATTTGGAGTATTTACCCATTAAATGTTTAAAATTCAGAAAATGAATTATAGCACAGGCTATGACCATAAAGATAGAGGCTGATTCTATGTATACAGTGTGCCAAAAAGAACACCTTATTTATGCCCATACACCCTATTGCAAAGTGTCATTATGTATTATACCATAGGCTAAGTCCTAACCTTCAATGAGTTGTCAGAAAATTGCTAATTTCAATATGTAAAACCTGTGTGTCCCATAAGTATTTTATCCAGATGCCACCATTTTAAGGAACCCCATTTCACAAAATTTATTATAAAATTTATTCAAATTATACATAAATGAGGTTTAAGCAATTTCCATAGGTGAGTTGCAGAAAATAATTGTTATAATTAAAATAGGATTTAACTGCAAATACATCAATATTTTTGCTTTTATCCCCTAAATCCAAAGCATTATGGTTTCACAAAACCATTTTTCTTATAAAACTTTAGAAAATATCAGTGCCACATAAAAGTTATGTTCAAATATACTACTTTGTGTTCTCTCAAAATATTAAAATTTATAAGAATTAGCTGAACTAATTGATAAAGAGATAAATAATTTTAAAATGAGCTCATCATTAATATATTATGCCCTATCTGGAAAACTAATCCATTGTAAAACATAAGTATAATCAAACATCATTTCTAACCTTGCAAGGATAGGTCAGATACCAACCCACTGAATCACTGAAATCTAAGTGCTATATTTCAATTCTAGCAACCAAAATCCTTGACTCAGCTGAGGACCGATGACACTTTTATCTGAAAATTTAATTCATCTTGGAGGTGGCTGGCTTTGCCTATTTTGCTAATTAACATATGATGTTTCACAGAAAAAGGACATACATCAAAATGTTCCATTTTAGGTTTGAAATCTAAAAAGTGATTTCTTTGTATTATCTTATAAAAGATAAATCCTGCTTAGCTGTGATTTTCTGATTGCCATTTGTCTTAGAAATACATTATGCTTTAGAGTTATTTAAATATACATATTCTAACTAAAAAGAAACTTTTAAAATGAAATGAATAGCTACATTAGAATTCTCCTGTAAAACCCTTCAGAATCCCAGCATCCTTCATAATCTTTATCCCTATTTTACTTCCTCCCAGAGTTACTCTCACTTACAGATAATCCCATAAGCCTCCAACACCACATTCATGGGCCACTCTAGGGAGAAGAGGGTACATTCTGTCCACCAAGTCCCAATTTATTAGTCCTGGCTCTGGCTTCACAATTTCCTCCTCTCAAGGGGAAAATATGTTTAGCTCCTCTTAAGAGCCACTTTCAACCAGAATATCTTTCATTCCAGAGGTCTTGAGAAAAAGACCTAGAGATGATAGAGAGGCAAGATAGCAGAGTCTCAATGTACACTTTTGGCCTGTGATGATATAATTTCTAGGCTTATAATATGTGTGTCACTGATATTTACAATGTCAATTTTCTGGCTAGGGGGGAAGGTAAAAGTGAGTTTAAGTGGAAGAAGAATGAAAAATCTCATTTTCTGTTTTAAAGGTTTTTGTTTGTTTGTTTGTTTTTTGTCAGACTATCTTAAATTTCATGTTTCACTTGCATAGGGAAGAAGGATCTTCAGGGGTATCCATTCTGAAGTAGAGCAGTAGGCAGCATTCTGCTTTGGAATGCCATGCAAACTTACCTGCAGGTAAGAGAAGCCAGAACTAGATCAGGTACTCTGTGCTCTCTTTGTATGATTTTAACAGATTAGATGGCCAATCATTTAACATCCATGAAAGAATAAGATATTTTGGAACAGGTCAAGGAATAAGAAATTCGGTCCTTGAGTCGCTGCTTTTTGGGAAAAATATATGATAGGATAGGGGTGCCTGAGTGGCTAAGTAGGTTAAGCTTCCAACTTCGGCTAAAGTCATGATCTCAGGGTTCATGGGTTCGAGTCCCGCTTTTGGCTCTGTGCTGACAGCTCAGAGCCTGGAGCTGCTTCGGATTCTATGTCTCCCTCTCTATCTGCACCTTCTCCACTTGTGCTCAATCTCTCTCTGTCTCAAAAATAAACAAACATTAAAAAAAAAAATCAATGTTAGTAAGCTGCTTAAAAAAAAAAAAAAGCTGATAGGATAGTCAGTGACTATCTAAAGGAGTGACTTTTAAATGACCAGGATGTGATGCATCAGGAAAGTTTATACCCAACTTTCTTGTGTAGTTATCCAATTGTCTTTTATAATAAATAGAAAATTTTTTAGAATAATTATGATAAATCAGGAAACTAATTCAGAGGTAAGATATCTCCATTATGCATGTGGAGAATACATTCTTTGACACAAAACTGCCACACCAGACAGAGAACATGGGAAGAGATTTCCTCACTTCTACATAAGTATGTAAGGCCCTGCCCCACCCCATGGATTTATTGTCTCATTTTCCAACTCAAGTCAATCAGTTTTATCCATTTCTCATTCATTCTTTAACCTATAATAATCTGGATCATAACCCTTTTCCAAATTTAGTAATTCTCTTTGAAAAGTCACTATAAACACTTCCTTTTTTCAGGAGTTTTTGGGTTTTTTATTTGTTTTTTTTTTTTTTTAGAAAGAGTCCATTGCAAGAGACACTTTTTTTTTTTAATGTTTGTTTATTTTTGAGAGACAGAGACACAGTGTGAGCAGGGGAGGGGCCGAGAGAAAGGGAGACACAGAATCAGAAGCAAGCTCCACGCTCTGAGCTGTCAGCACAGAGCCTGATGCAGGTCTCGAACTCACGAACAGTGAGATCATGACCTGAGCTGAAGTTGGACACTTAACCAACTGAGCCACCCAGGTGCCCCTTGAGACAACACTTTTATCTTAGAAATCTCTGTGCATCTCAATATCTACAAGAAAAAAGTTTTTCTTTTCTTTCTTTTTTTAAAAGTTAAATCCAAGTTAGTTAACATATGGTGTAATAATGGTTTCAGGGGTAGAATTTAGTGATTCATCACTTACATATAACACCCAGTGCTCATCCCAATTAAGTGCCCTCCTTAATGCCCATTAGCCATTTAGCTCATCCCCCCAGCCACCTCCCCTCCAGCAACCCTCAGTTTGTTCTCTGTATTTAAGAGTCTTATGGTTTTTTTTTTTAGAAAGAGTCCATTGCAAGAGACACTTTTTTTTTTTAATGTTTGTTTATTTTTGAGAGACAGAGACACAGTGTGAGCAGGGGAGGGGCCGAGAGAAAGGGAGACACAGAATCAGAAGCAAGCTCCACGCAACCCTCAGTTTGTTCTCTGTATTTAAGAGTCTTATGGTTTGCCTCCCTCCTGTTTTTATTTTATTTTTCCTTCCCTTTGCCTATGTTCATAGGTTTTGTTCCTTAAATTCCACATATGAATGAAATCATATATTTATCTTTCTCTGACTGACTTATTTCATTTAGCATAATACACTCTAGTTCCATCCACATTGTTGTAAATGGCAAAATTTCATTCTTTTTGATCACTAAGTAATATTCCATTATATACATACACACACAAATATGTGTGTGTGTGTATGTGTGTGTGTGTACGCACACACACACATACACACACACACATACATCTTTATCCATTCACTAGTCAATGGGCATTTGGGCTTTTTCCATACTTTGGCTATCGTTGATAGCATTGCTATAAACATTAGGGTGCATGTGCCCCTTCAAACACTCCCTGATTGCCAAATCCAAGATGGTCCTCTCCTCCCTCCTCATTTTTCTTGAAGTCCTCATGATGCTCCTCTTGCCAGGGTCTCTTCTTCTACTCTCCTGAAGCATTTTTTTTTTTTTTTTGTATAGCAAGCCTGGCACCCAATTCTCATATTAGCATTTTAATTACTTATAGAGTTTTGTTATATTTGTATAGTAAATATCACTCAAGTTTATTGACTATCTAGGCAGAGCACTTGATGCTAGGGAAACAACAGTCAACAGGGTGGATCAGATGCCAGCCTGAAGGGACCCTGTAGTCTAATAAGAAATAGAGAGGAGAAAACAGGAAATTATAACAGAGTGATAAATGCTGCAGAAAAGTTTACCTTTTCCTTCCTTGCTAGATTTCAAGTTCCTTGAGGATAGGGACTGTGCTTTGTCTTTGTATCCTCAGCATCTAAGACTGTGTTTAGTACAAAGTAGGCACTTAATAAATATTTGCTGAATAAATGAATGCATTGTACATGTGTGGTGTGTAGCATGGGTTGTGAACACAATAACAGGTCAATGTTTTCCAATAATTTCAGCTTATAAGTGGGCTGAGTACACAGCTGTCTGCACCTTGAGATTTTAAAAACAGCAGTACCTATGCATGCCCAAAATGAAAAAAATACAACCACTAATTTGCAAACTAAAATCCCAATTATTTAGGGAAAATTCCTTCATCCCTTAACTGAAAACAAAATTAAGAGTTCAAATTCTACTGGGGAGTAAGTCACATACTAACATGAGCACACTTGTGCCAACATGGATATGACCTCTGCTCCCTCCTCAACTTTTACAGAGAATGGAGTGCTGGGTATACAGGAAGCCACTGGGCAATCTTCAACCCCCGGGCAGCATGTGCTTTGTTCTCTTGTTACTCCTGTAACCAATGGTCGGCATCAAGATCCAGACCTTGAATCTTCTGTGCACCCTATTGTCAATGCCTCTGGGTTTCCACCAGTTGCACTTAATTTTGTTTTGTTTTGTTTTTAACGTTTATTTATTTTTGAGACAGAGAGAGACAGAGCATGAACGGGGGAGGGTCAGAAAGAGGGAGATATAGAATCTGAAACAGGCTCCAGGCTCTGAGCTGTCAGCACAGAGCCCGACACGGGGCTCGAACTCACGGACCGTGAGATCATGACCTGAGCCGAAGTCGGCCGCTTAACTGACTGAGCCACCCAGGCGCCCCCTCACTTAATTTTGATGTATCGGTCTGACTGGTACTGGATGAACTTCTTGGTCCTCTTTTTAACAATCTTGGGTTTCGCCAGAGGTCTAAGGACAGCCATGATGCCTAATAACAATTGGTTCTTTTTTTTCCCAAGTTTCAATGGGTACTTTTATTATTTAATAAATCACCAATTTTGTCTCCCTACCTACAATTAGAATTTCATCTTATTTCCATGCTGAGTGGTAAACCATGGCAAAGCTAATCAGAACAAGCTACTTCAAAAAGAGAAGTTAACACAGCTCATTTTCTTTTAACAGCCAACATATAAATAAATGCACAATGGTTTAGTCACTAAGAAATTCAAATGGGATCTTGAAGAATGTAGGCAAATCCAGGGTGCAGTAAAAAGGAGCTTAGATGCTGTGCAACTGTTTTAGGGCTCCTGACACTGCGTCTCTTGGCCACTAGCTGAATCTTGCCATGGGGGAAGATTTTAGCTAACGCCAAGTAGAGATGCAACAAGTGCTAAGTTGACTTAGGGGCTGTGCACAGTAATAAAAAGGCAGGAAAGCACTAAACACTGCTGAGACCATTCATGCCAGGAAGGAGTTTGCCTTCCAGGAGCTCTAAATTGGCACCTCTCCCAGTGCTCACATGGCTGACTTTACCCTCTGTGTTCCATTTGGCACAGCAAGTAGCAGTGTCTCCACCACCTCTGATGGTGATGTGGCTCCTGGAAGTGGCTTTCACCACCTCATCCATGAGGGCTTTAGTTCCTTGGGCAAAAGTTTCCCATTCAAATACACCCACAGGTCCATTCCACACAATCTGCTTAGTCCCAGCAACTAACTGTCTCAGTATACTTCTTGCTGCTCTCAGGAACGACAATGTAAGCCCAGCCAGCCAGCAGGTATGCCAGAGGCCACAGTGGCTTGGCCAGTCTTGGCATTCTCATTAGTGACAAAGTCAACAGGCAAGGTCATTTTCACATCATTCTTCTCAGCTTTGGAGAAGGTCAGACAAGATAAAAACACACAAATGGGGAAGACTTAGGACTCTGACACTGATTGTTGACCAGTTCACTATGTTACCAGTGTCTCGTCCTGACTCCTAAACTCCTATTTCAAAAGAGGGTAAACAGCTGAGTTCTTGGGCACCAGGCTACAAACAACACTCTTTCCCCAAATACAGAGCATCTGGGAAAATTAAGAGGCCAGTAGAGTATGTTCATTTTGTGGTATTTTTCAGTATTTATTTCATAATAGGATCCACATATGGGAGGCTATAATTAGTTCAATTCAACTAGGCAATTATATATTAGACACTGACCATATACAACACACTATCTTTGGCCCCTATGGTGCCTAAAGAAATGAATAAAATAAATGAATACAATGAAGAGCTTAAAATAAACTAGAATAAGCAATCATTCTGCTGCTCATTTTTGGTGAGAGTGACTACGGAGAATTCTTTGCATAACAGTCCCCAAAGTACTCAGCATACTTCTACAGCATTTTAGCTTTATTACATTGGATTGAAATTACTGTTTAGTATTTGATGTCACTAGACAGTTCATCTGTCTCAGATTTTTTTTTTCCTGATCACCTACTGGCACTTTGCTGAGTGCTAGTGAAATAGATTGTAATAGGGTGCTCTGGCCTAATGTGAATCCCAAGAGACTTTGACACTAATTACAGAATAATAAAAACTGACATTTTAATGCTTTTTGCAGTTTGTTTCCCTTGTGAAAAAATTTGAATTCAGTTTTGGGGACACACCACTCATTTGTTTTGGAGAAAACATCTCGGAAGATCTTTTAATCATTTGGTTATGTGAAGACGTATAGGTAAAGGATTGACTCTGTTCTATAATGGAGACTCTGAAAATAATACGGCTCCAAAGAGCTTAATCTGCTTTTCATAATCATATAAAAGGTTGTCTTCTCTGTGGCATGGCTGCATCTCTGCAAATTATCTTTTCTTTCGCAAAATATTTCTTTCCTGTAAGTGGATTTAAATTGTATTGTCCCTGAAAGTTTTGGTTAGATACTAGGAGATGAATGTATTTTCTTGTTCAAGCAAATAACTGCCAGAGATCAGTGGAGATTGGAATCCACAGGAAGGATGTGAACACATCTTTCCTTAGAAAGAAAAAATGACTGGAATTAGTGAAGCTCAAATTGAACTATCCTCTATAACACCCATGTTTGGAGTCATTCCAGATTAATAAACTCAACTTTGGAAAGTACTGATATTGTTCCGAATTATCCTTGGAGTTAAAGAAAAACCACACCTCTCTGGATGGGTATACGATTATCACAAAAGGAAGACATTCTTCCATTGTCACTCTTACCAAAGATTGACGAGGACAGACTATAGACACACACAGGCATGAGCCTGTGACTGTCTCTGGGTCTGGGGAACAAGGGACCTGTGATCCAAGTATGAGAGACTTGTTCCAGGCACTCTCTCTGTTAGGAGATAAATTGACCCCTGAAACAGATAGGTAGGCCTGATACTGGGCAGAGAAGACTCTGTAAAATAGAGAATGCCTGTGGAAAGCTTTGGTCTATGAACTCATCTGCAACTATCTAAGAACAACTGTGTGATTCTCCACTTGTGTTTCTTCTTTTTTTTTAAATCCCAAAGCTATTAATGAAATCATACAAATATCACAGCTGATCTTTTAACTACTGTGGGGAATTGTGCAAGAGTCTGGAATGCCAACCTGGGGTAAAGCCATACATGGTAGACTGTATCACAGGGTTGAAGGATATTAGCATATTAATGAATAGCAACAAAAAAAAAATGCAGTGGCCCAGAGCTAGGCAGCCAGTTAAGATGTTGAATAACTACTGGCCTAGAATATCTTAGGGTTTCAAAAAAGTATATGAGAAGGGCAAGTTGGTAAAATATTGAAATTCTTGCACTGAGTAGGGTAGAGATTTGAGCTATTTTGAATTAGGTAAATAAACTAGGGCATTTGAGTTACCTAAATGTAAATAAAACAAGGTTATTCTATTCTAATTCATTATCATAAGATTCTAAACCAATTAGCACTTAGAAGATACATCATATTGGTAAAATAAAATAATTGCTATGATTAATTCAGCTGAAGTACAGCTTCAGCCAAAATCTGCTAGTTCATTTGGCCTTGGCCTTAAGAAGGACAAACAGTTGAATGTCTATGTAGATCAATGTCTTTCTTGTACCTTTGATCTTCCGAATGGTCCAAGTTTCCACATATACATATAGTATAACAATGTCAGTAATGATAACAGGAAATGTAGTTTGTTCTTACTGTCAGAATATCAATTTCAAATACTTATGTGCATTTCAGATAAAACTAGGATTGAAAATATACTTATATGCTTAATACACTGAGGTTCTACCAGTAGAAAAAAAATGTGTTTTTTTAATTTTAATTTATTTTTTAATTTATATCAAGTTAGTTAGATATAGTGCAACAATGATTTCAGGAGTAGATTCCTTAATGCCCCTTACCCATTTAGCCCACCCCCCTCCCACAACCCCTCTAGCAACCCTCTGTTTGTTCTCCAGATTTAAGAGTCTTTTATGTTTTGACCCCTCCCTGTTTTTTATATTATTTTTGCTTCCCTTCCCTTATGTTCATCTGTTTTGTATCTTAAAGTCCTCACATGAGTGAAGTCATATCATATTTGTATTTCTCTGACTAATTTCACTTAGCATAATACCCTCTAGTTCCATCCATGTAGTTGCAAATGGCAAGATTTCATTCTTTTTGATTGCCGAGTAATATTCCACTGTATATGTGTGTGTGTGTGTGTGTGTGTGTGTGTGTGTACACACACACACACACACACACACACACACACACACACACACATCTTCTTTATCCATTCATCCATCAATGGACATTTGGGCTCTTTCCATACTTCAGCTATTGTTGATAGTGCTGCTATAAACATTGGGGTGCATGTGCCCCTTCAAAACAGCATACCTGTATCCCTTGAATAAATACCTGATAGTGCAATTGCTGGCTCATAGGGTAGTTATATTTTTAATTTTTGAGGAACCTCCACACTGTTTTCCAGAGTGGCTGCACCAGTTTGCATTCCCACCAGCAGTGCAAAAGAGATCCTCTTTCTCCACATCCTCGCCAACATGTTGTTGCCTGAGTTGTTAATGTTAGCCATTCTGACAGGTGTGAGGTGGTATCCCAACATGGTTTTGATTTGTATTTCCCTAATGATGAGTGATGTTGAGCATCTTTTCATGTGTCTATTAGCCATCTGGATGTCTTCTTTGGAGAAGTGTCTATTCATGTCTTTTGCCCATTTCTTCACTGGATGATTTGTTTTTTGGGTGTTGAGTTTGATAAGTTCTTTATAGAATTTGGATACTAACCCTTTATCTGATATGTCATTTGGAAGTATCTTCTCCCATTCTGTCGGTTGTCTTTTAGTTTTCCTGATTGTTTCCTTCTCTGTGCAGAAGCTTTTTATTTTGATGAGGTCCCAGTCGTTCAATTTTGCTTTTGTTTCCCTTGCCTTCAGAGACATGTTGAGTAAGAAGTTGCTGTGGCCAGGTCAAAGAGATTTTTGCCTGCTTTCTCCTGGAGGATTGTGATGGCTTTCTGTCTTACGTTTAGGTCTTTCATCCATTTTGAGTTTATTTTTGTGTATGGTGTAAGAAAGTGGTCCAGGTTCAAAAAATGTATGTTTGTTATTACAAGAATAAAATGTTGCCATAATCAATGTTAATTATGAAAGCTGTTAATTTTAGATAAAAAAAAACAATTACTAAAAATTTTCAATCAGTTAAACAGAGAAATTGACAACTAAATCTAGCACTAGCTATAGAAATACAGAGGAAACATATGCTTATTTTGAGGTACAAATATTTGTAAACAGTTTAATAATATTAAGATAGAAATCAGATTATAATTCTAATCTCTGTAGAATTCTGTGGTGTGCTAGCTTTCCTAATTTTACACAAATAACCTTGAGGCACTATATTTAGTTTTTATTTCTTTAATTCCATTAGGACATGAATCCTTCTACAAAAAAAAATACTATTTAGGAATTATTTTCATCTTCTGAGAGTGAAGTAAAGGCTCTGTCTCTGAAGACAGAGAAAACTTCAAATCATGAAGACCTGGGCAAGGGCAGATGTTGCAACCATTTTCTTCCCACAGCCTTGCCGGGGCAGGAGTGCCACCTTGAACACTGTCCTGATCAGGCTCTGGTACCACTGCAGCAGGTCAAGAACCAAGTCTTTGTGTGAAGCAGAAACAAGCTCTCCTGGCCTTTGCACCTTCTAGGCATGGAAGAAAATGTGAGCAATTTAGTAGATGGCCCCACAGAAGCTCAATCAGTCCTTCAAGGAAGTAATGCTCACAGTTCATTCAGTTCTCAGGTAATCTTAAAATGTTTACAAACAAGAATGGCATTTTCTGACTTTTGCTACATGGAAAATTGTAGTTAAAGAGACCATATTATACAGTCTAGTTTTGTTCGAGTCATAGTCTTTTTATATACCACCTAGATACATTTTGCGATTTATTGTGGTTTTTTTTTTACTCATTAATAAAAGTAATGGATTATTCTAGAAATTTTGAGAAATACAAAGAGAAAAAAAATCATTGAAGGAAAATTCTCCATGTTCCCACCATTCAAAGTTCACCAAATTTGTTTATTTCTAGTCTTTTTAAATACACATATTGTTCTCACAGAATTCTGGTTAGACAATACATACTTTGATAAGAGCTCAAATATATAAAAAAATAATTACTGAGCTCTTAAATTGATTATATTTACCTGAAATTTGATGAACAAGAAGTCAATTTTCCCCCCTCTGGTATGTATCAAATGTAACTGAAACAAGTGTTCTAAAGAAGAGAAACAGTGCTGTGGACACCTTTAATAGGGGTCTACACCCTCAACTACTGGGAGTAATAAAAAATAAAATAGGTTGTTTGAATAATCATGGAAGTTTGAGAGACAACTGAGAGCTAGGGAAGAGTTGAACAATAAAGTTCATCTACACAAAGCCAGCCCTTCAATATTGGAAGAAGTGGCTGTTTTAGCTAACGCATAGAAACCAAAACTGAGGGGCACCTGGGTGGCTCAGTTGGTTAACCGTCCAACTTCAGCTCAGATCATGATCTCACAGTTTATGAGTTCGAGTCCCACGTCAGGCTCTGTGCTGACAGCTCAGAGCCTGAAGCCTTCTTTGGATTCTGTCTCCCTCTCTCTCTGCCCCTCTCCTGCTTGCTCGATCTCTCTCTCAAAAATAAATATTTTTTAAAAAATTTTAAAAAAAGAAACCAAAACTGAGAGTCAAGCAAAAGGAAGAAAGAGTGGAATATATTCCAAATTAAAGAACAAGATAAAAACCTCAGAGGGGCACCTGGGTATCTCAGTCAACTAAGTGTCTGACTCTTGATTTCAGCTCAGGTCATGATCTCAAGGTTTGTGGGTTCAAGCCCTGCACAGGGCTCCGTGCTGACAGTGCAGAACCTGCTTGAGATTTTCTCCTCCTCTGCCCCTCCTCTGTTCTCTCTCAAAAATAAATAAATAAACATTAAAAAATCCTCAAAAAATATAATGAAATGAAGATAAATATTTTACCTGACTAAGAGTTCAAGGTAATGGCCATAAAGATGCTCACTGAACTCAGAAGAACAGATAAACGTAGTGAGAACTTCAACAAAGGGACAGAAAATATAAGAAAGTTCCAAGCAGAAAAAAATGGAATTAAAGGATACAATAACTAAACTGAAAAATATACTAGAGGGTTTCAATAGGAGACTAGATGAAGCAGAAGAAAGAATCAGTGAACTCAGAGCAGAAGAACTTACTCATCAGAGTAGCAAAAAGAAAAAAAAGAATAAAAACAAGTAAAAATAGGTCAAGGGACTTTTTGGACATCATCAAGGTGACTAACATTTGCATTACAAGAGTCCCAGAAGAAGAAGAGAGAGAAAGAGGCAGAAAACTTATTTGAAGAAAGAATGTCTTAACATTTCCCTAACCTGGGAAAAGAAGCAGATATCCAGATTCAGGAAGCCCACAGTTTCAAATAAGATGAACCCAAAGAGAACCACACCAAAACACACCATAATTAAAATATCAAAAGTTAAAGACAAGAGGAGAATTTTAAAAGCAGCAAGAAAAAACCCAACTTGTTACACACAAGAAAATCTCCATTAAGACCCTAAGCAGATTTTTCAGCAGAAACGTTGCAGGCCAGAAGGGAGCAGCACAATATATTCAAAGTTCTGAAAGAAAAAAAAAAATCTAATCAAGAATACTCTGTCCAGCAAAGTTATTCAGAACTGAAGGAGAGAAAAAGAGTTTTCTAGATAAGCAAAAGCTAAAGGAGTTCATCACCACTTAGCTGGCCTTAAAAGAATTGTTAAAAGGACTTCTTTAAGCTGAAAAGAAGGGGCACAGATTAGTAACAAAAAACATATGAAAGTATATATCCCTTTAATAAAAATATATTAAAGGTAGCAGATTAATCACTTATAACTGCTAGCATGAGGTTAAAAGGCAAGAGTCCTAAAGACCATGGTGCTGAACCATCCTCCTCTGCAACTTATTGAAAGAAAACGGGCTATATCTTGGAGACCATTCCAGTATAAAAAAAAAAGTCTTATCAGAGGCAGGAGGACAGTTCTGCTCAGCCTTCCTTCTTGTGCTCAGACTCTAGAGGAGAACACACATGCAGTAAATAACCTCAATCCAGCTTCTCCACTCAACTTCTCTCTTTACTTCACCTACAAAATTAGGATACTAGAGATTTATCTGTATCACCATTCTGAAAGCTGAAAGCCAAATTGCTGTGGAAGCCTGAGCAACTGTCAGATAAAGGAATGGCACTATAATTAATCCACTGGAACCAAGCTTAGGTATCATTTATCATTTGTTCTTTCAAAAGTCAAAGAAGTTATATTAGTTGTGCAGTACATGCAGAATTTTAACATCTGTGGATATTCAAAAATAGAATATAAACTTTCCTATAAGGATTCCAGCCCTGATGATTACTTTTTCACATCAGAAAGTGTAGCTTTTGAGAATGTGATTTTCATTCTTTATTTCTGTTATAATATTTTAAAACTCAGGCTGGAATAATTGAAAATGCCATGCTCTAATGTAGACACACACATAACAGTGCGCTTAGGTAACAGTTAATATGGAGACATCAGTAGTTTTAAAGTCAGTACCTTCTATGGGTAATTTTATCTGGCCCTTAGGCAGGTTCTTATCTCACCCTTGTAGTTAGGCCCTATTACAAAGTACTGCCACTAATAGGGAACAAAGATTGCTTTAGATAAGGGATTGTATTCTCATGGGTCAAAGCACACAGCAAGTATAATGTACTTAAGAGTAATATGAGAAGAAAATAGCAATTCCCAAGGCTCCCTTAAAAATTTAGAACATCAGGTCAAGATTCGAAACTGACAGCTTCAGTGGGTGTGATACGGCTGCCAGGCAATGACCCTGCAAGCCCTGTTGGAGAAATTAATCCCAAAGGTACCACAGGCAGAAGATGACCCAATTACTGAGAAGAAGGTCAGGTATATAAAAGACAATGATGAGAACAGGCCACGAGGACTCAATTGATATTGTCAGATTTTGATTGTAAGTCAAAATCAGAAACTGCTCAGAGAGAAAAGAATAAAATGACTTGTTGAAAATCAGTGTCCTGAAGCTCCTGGGGGTAATACCAACCCGCTAGGTTCCAAATGAAAGAAAAACCACTAGGTTCATTATGTCATCACCCCACTGTTAGTTGGAACTGATGTGAAATAGAGAAGGCAGGCAAAGATGACCCAGAAAAGAGATGTGCAGACTATGAGTCTGATGACAAGTACGTTGATTTTGTTGAATTTTTAATTTATTGCCACTTCTGACTACCTGTTCTTTCCATATTGATTTTCTTTTAAATGGTCTTTGCCGTTTTAAAATTGATCCTGAAAACTGTTCTTTGCCAAAAATCTGTGCTGCTTCTGATGTTCCATTTAATGATATTTAAAGTATTTATTTTCTTACTTCCCCCTGAAAGAAATGACTGACTTTGCCTTAATTCTATTATAGGAGAAAACTGGAAAAATAAGGAAAACCAAATGTATTTGTTTCCACTAAGCATAATTGCTAGACTTATTCTATAAAATGTTCATAAAGTATATTCCTCCAACTATTCTCAGATTCTTAATTTTAAAATTATGAAGTTATTGGGGCGCCTGGGTGGCTTGGTCGGTTAAGCGTCTGACTTCAGCTCAGGTCATGATCTCACGGTCCGTGAGTTCGAGCCCCGTGTCGGGCTCTGTGCTGACAGCTCAGAGCCTGGAGCCTGTTTCAGATTCTGTGTCTCCCTCTCTCTCTGCCCCTCCCTTGTTCATGCTCTGTCTCTCTCCGTCTCAAAAATAAATAAATGTTAAAAAAAATAAATAAATAAAATTATGAAGTTGTTAAAATCACTCTGATTTACACTCAGAAAAGACTTAGAAAAAGAGCAGCCTGTGTGTAATGCGTTCAGCCACTCAAATCCTGATCTACCGGTGACATTATTGGGCTTTAGACCAATTTCATGTTTTCAGATACCTAAGTGGGTACAAGGTGCTTTTGCATTATAGGTAGCTGGCAATCAACCATCCCTATGTAAGTAGGGATTGTGGTGAAAGTGACAGGCAAGATGGGGCAATGTATGATAGGTTCCAACTACCTGGGCTAGACGGGCTAGACTGGATTTGTTGGTTTGAATTCTTGGAACACTATGTTTACATCAACAACCAAAATTTATGTGGTATTCTGCCACAAAGAAAAATTAAGATAGAACTTTAAGCATTTTGAAAGACAGCACCTTTCTATCACAAATGTCCGTTCAAAACAAGCATTGAAGCATCTATCAACCTCTTCCTTCTTTCTCTCTCCTCTCGCCTCAAAGACCCAGATGAGGAATGTAAAGTATACTAAAATAGTAAACACATTCATAGTATATTGGAGTAATTTTAAAAGTACTCATGCCAAACACACAATAATGCTTGACTATTTGGGGAGCGGAGGGGAAGAAATGGGAATAAAGGGAAATAAATAAACACAAGAAAGGAGCCTCTCACAAACCAGCGATGAGTGTTAACATGCTAGGACTTGAGGAGAGAAATTAACTCAACTCTATACATTTAAGATTAGAAAAAAAGATTAAAAAACATTTTTTGTTTTGAAATCACTCTGTGAGGATGAATAATGAGGTATTATATCCCGTGACAACAGTCTCATAAAAGATTCTTGAGTAGCTCCAAGAGGAGCATTCAAGAGCTTAGTCCGGTTATAAGGAGAGAAGGAAAGAAAATTCCCTGTGAAAGGTTGTTAACTCTGGATCTAAGCTTGTCCCATTCTTCCATGAACTGGACAAAACTGAAGAGAGACAAGATTTGCTTTGCAAGAATTCCTTTTCCTTTCTCAGAAATTGCTTTTGTAGGTCTCCTATGCTTCATTCTGAACCTATCTCTGAATTATCTCACATTAAGTTCCTATTGACTGATACAGACCTCTTTGTCAGAAAGTAATGAACCTCTAACGCAGCTGTGTTTAACAGAGGACACACATCAAAAACACCCAGGGAGCTTTTACCACAATTCCTATGTCCCAGCTGTACCTCTGTAGACACTGATTCAGTAGATTTGCATTTATGTAAGTGGTAGAATGAAAAAGAAGGAAGTAAAGTGTTTCTTAAAATGCTAAGAAACTTATGTGTTCAGCTGGTCCTGAGCATTTATCCAAGGATATCTCTCCACTTCCTAATCCCACCACATCAGCTCTAAAGACTTCTAAGCCATTTGCCTACACAGCACAGGATACCAGTATTACTCCCACTGTACCACTCACCTGCTTCTCAACCTAACAAATGCTCCCAGCATCAGGTGGAAGAGACTGGCACCTCTGTCAGTCACTCAATAATTGAGGGACCTTAAGAAACCACCCATCTACCTGTGCATCAAATTCTTCTTCTAAAAAGAGAGGAGAATAAACTGGATAGCCTCTAAAATTCTTCCCCACTCTAAAATTCCAGAAGTTTATACGGCTTCCTTTTTGTCTGCTATTTACTTGCTTTTCTTACAGGGGGAAATTATAATGTCTAACTTCATTTCTCAGCAAAATTTTCTTGCCTTGAGGAAATGATCTGCTCTGATCCTTCTGATCTACCGTTCACCCTTCACGGAGAACCCAACAAGTGCTGCTGTCAGTTCCGGGTTTGCATAGAGAATATTCCCTCTCATCTCATTTGGTGATTGAGTGGGAGGCAGCAGGCAATATTTCAAAATGCAAACTGACATTTAATTATACAAAAATCTCCTTCCATGATCACTTCTCTTGCCAGGCTGATTCTGATCTACTTGAACATTTTTTTCTTTTTTGTTGACTCCTGGTTTTCCAGTTCCTATTGAAAACAATCAGAAATGGGCCTCAAACACTAGATTTATAGACTGTTTCTTCTACGTAATGTAATCTTAAGGTAACACTGTCATTTGCAAAATGATATCTCTTTCTGAGACTCATCTGAACTACTGACATCCACACTGACATTCTCAAGATGTGGGTATTTCCCATCTATATCAAAAACACAGTATTTATAAAAATTCACTTAAAAGCTTAAGTGGAGATTCTGGGGGAAAAAAAAAAAAGGACGGAATGGAAACGGACCATTCTGTCTTAGCTAATTAAACACTGAAATGATTCAAGGCATGGAAATATGCCAGAGCCAGGACTATGGTGAGGCAAGTGAGGCATTTGCCACAGATGTGTAATTTAAGGGGGCACCAAAAATCTCAATAATTAAGATAAAGAATAAATTAATGCAATATTTTAGAGCAGTAACAGTGCCATGGTAGGCCATAGTGGAACCTGACACAAAAGGAAAAAGAAATTTTAATATTGATCTTATCCTTATTTAAAATTTTGATATTTTGTTCAGAGTGGATTTAATTGACTTTGATATTTTTTGAAATATTAAAATAAAATATTATTTATATTAACTACTAAATTTGGGGCATCCCTTTAAAGCCTTAAGTCTGTACCCAAGGCAAGCGCTTTCTTCACTTCACATTAGTCCCAGCCCTGGATTACCTTCTGTTATAAGCCACACACGAATGTTAATGCATCTTGTTCTGCATAAACAGGAACCCCTACAATAACTCTAATGATTTCTATTACAGCTACCATTTGTGTGTGTGTCTTTTCTAAGTGATTGATACCATTTTAATAATTTATTCTAAGCAGTGACTGGAGAAGTAGGCAATTTTCTTTTTACATCAAAGAAAAATGAAACTCTGAAAAGTGAAAATAACCTGACAAGGGACATACTTCAAGCACACTGTATTGTTAAATGAGATCAAGGGGGGAAAAGAGACAGAGAAAGGGAGAGAATGAGAAGAGGGAAAGAAAAAGAAGAAAAGAGGAGGATAAATACATTATCACAGGGATTTTCAAACTCAAAGTGCATAGACTCATCCAGGAAATTTGCTTAAAATGTAGATTCTCAGGCTGACCCATATAAATTTGAATTAAATAAGTCCTAGGGTAACTCTGAGAATCTGCATTTTAAGTGATTCTGATGCAGGTGTTCAAGGGACCACACGCTGAGAAACACTGATGAGAGGCACCCATTCTGGCAGAAACTGGGTGTATCTGAATGTATCTGAAACACATTTTCTCATAATCTCTTCAATAACCTTCCAGGTAAGAATTAATGCCCCTTTCTTTACATATGAGAAGAAAAAGTCCAAGATGATAAGAAAATTGGAAACTGACATGTTGAGTGGGAATAAATCAAAATTTAACCCAGATCTACCTCCAAATTCAGGCTTTTCCACTGTACTCTATGACCTGCATGAGAAAGGCAAGGGATGCATCTGTTAGGTGAGTGGTACCTTGTATCAGGGACACCAGATCACAGAAAGGAATCTAAATGAGCCATGGCAGGCAGCTGGGACAAAGGTCAGTGGTGTGCACAGGTGAAAGGAAAGGGTAACGGAAATGGAGAAGTGAGGCAGAACAATTCAGGAAGTGGAAAGAAAGTAATGTTTTGCACATGCAATGATTTTACTTCGCAGTTTAAAATTCAAAATGAGAAGTGTAACCATTATGTCAATGTTAGCTATTATATGAGCAAATGACATAATACATTTATAGATATGACAATAATATAATTTGATGAGGGAAGAACAAAATCTTGGATTGAGCCCGTTTTCTAGTTTGAGTCTACATTGCTGGATTTATCCCCATTCTGCCTTTCTGTGCCTTCTGTCTCTAATCCTGAACTCAAGCTGTTCTTACTGGGCCAGTCTAACATTTTTATATTTTTAAGCCAGAACTTACTTCAATTCCAACTCCCCTGGTGAAATTGCTCTGGTTAACTCCATATTATTCCATATTTGACACCTTACCATTATGTCAACCCAATCTTCACTTCTGTTTACTCTTCTGTGTATAGCGTACGTATTATTTATATATCCTGTGTTGTTTGGCTTAATAATGTATCTATGTCATTGCTAGATTTGTAAACAGATTTTCAGTTTCTGGAGGTGTCTGAATATCCTAAAACTTAAATACTGAAACTCTATCATCTGAAAAATGCTCCATGATAAAGGTCAGTGAGCACTTACGGAAGAGAATAAAAATAAAACAGTTACAATTTTGTAAGGCAATAGCTCTGAAATGCTATCACTCACTTACCATTGAGGTGAGTTTTCTCCCCCCAAAATACATGTACAGACTTCTAGTATTTAACAATAATTATTAAATTATTATTATTAATTTCTCTAGATCTTGTTGGGAGTAGGGGTAGGGGAAAGAAGTGTAAGATATGGTCTTGAGAAATTTAAAATCTTATTGAGGAAATAAAAACCAATGTCCCTAATATAGGCCAAGTTGCACTGAACCTGCAATCAGAATAAGAAAAGAGGGATCAATAGGACCTCAAGAGTCATCTTGGATGAGATGGCAACACTTCTGGGCAGAATCCGATTGTAAAGGGGAGGAAGCTGGACCTAAAACAGAGAGAGAAGTGAGAGTTGAAGATACATGCAGGGGTGTCATCAGTCCCAACAGAACTTGGTCATAATGACATGTAACGGGGAGACTATGTGTGGAGGGAGGTTTAAAATGAGAGACTGGGGGGGGGGGTGCCTGGGTGGCTCAGTTGGTTTAGTGTCTGACTTGAGCCCCGGTTATGATCTCACAGTCTGTGAGTTCAAGCCCCACATGGGGGTCTGTGCTGACAGCTCAGAGCCTGGAGCCTGCATTGGATTCTATGTTTCCCTTTCTCGCTACCCCTTCCCTACTCTCACTTTCTCTCTCTCTTTCTCTCAAAAATAAATAAACATTAAAGAAAATGAGAAAGTAAGGAATAAGAGAATAGTTATAAATCTTACATCCAAAGAGTCTGGCTAACAAAGGAAGAGGGTATTTAGGACAACTGCAAATGTTTTCTAGAGAGAAGATACTTTGAAGATACAACACAAAAAGGCAACAATGAAAGAGAGGGGCTCCAATGGCAGTGAATCCCAGAAGAAGGATTTAGGGACAGGGTGTAGAATATAGTGGCCAGGGAAGCTTCAGAGGGAAGAAAAAGCCTTAGAAGGAAGATATGGATCCAGAGAACTGCTGGGGGAAGTGGGAGGCAAAGAGGGAACCCACCCCAGTTGGTTTCCATCAATTTCACCATGTGGGAGGTGAGATCAGCTCCTGAAGGCAAAAGGGAAGTGGGGGTAGATGAGAATGTCTGGTTAACTGTGGTGGTGAGTTTCACAGGGTGTCAGTGCCATCTTCATCATCTATGGTGACACTACGCTATGTGTTAAATCTTATATAAGTTATTCTTATATTGTGTGGCTATAAATTTTATACAAAGAGATAGCTACAGCTTCTCCCTCAAGATCATAAAGTGTAAATAATATAAAGTCTAGATGTATTGCAAGGTCTAGAAGAAAAATCTCCATTTTCATTCTTTCACATTTTTTATATTCTGAGTCAGTCAACTTTTTTTTAAAAAAATGCTAATTTGTGTTGTTATTACACAATATTTCAAAATTTAAAAAAAATAGTGGTTAGTGACTTGGCTTGGCAGAGTTTAATCAGTGACACACAAATTTTATAAATTTTATCAGAGAGGTAACATCAACTTCTTGATAAAAGAAACCATATTTTGAAGTATAAAGTAATCCCTAGTTTAACTGAGAATCTCTATGACCTTCCATATATTGGGAAGCTGTTCAACAACTACATAGTAAGAAGCATGTCTGGGTATAATAATTTTTAGATTTAAACTAAAAACTGGACTGCTATAGACCATGCTGATTTATTTCTCTCTCTCCTCCATGAGATAGAAACTATGAAGTTATTAGTTATTCTTGCTGGGGGTATAGGAAAATCCACCCATGGAAAAGGGGAGAAGTAACTAATTTTAAGTTTGAAGAACACATACTCATTCTAATCTTGGGGAAATTTGAAGCCAATATCTAATAATCACTGGCTAGCCAGGAATTGGCATTTCTAATGTTTTTAACCTTCCTTAAAGGGCTGTTTTATTATGTTTTATATGTATTATTAATTTCATGAACAGTGTCCAAGTTGCCTCCATTTCAGTGAAGTGGGAGATGAAAGATGACTGGTTCAATCAGCCTTCCCAAATCCTTACAGTTTTGTGTGTTTAGAGTCAGTCATCAAACGTCTGGAAGCACATATTGTAGTCAACCTCCTGGGCTGCTACTTTAGCAATAAAGCTTCAGTTATCACAAATTATAATTGCTTCAAGAAACGGAGTGGGTCATTTACAAATGATTTTACTGACTTGAGGTTTTTAATTTACTTGCTTGAAGATTACTTAAGCAAATGTTCTAAAAGATTTTATAAGCTCCCCTGGATCTTACAGGAGGATGTTATCCTCCTGGGTGTGGGGGGGGGGGAGGGTGTGGGGTGGAGAACATCAGAGTTGATCCAAGGGTTGTTTTCATTTCTTAGTACCGAAAGCACCATTCTTATTTGCCTGTCGTGAGTTCTCCCCTCCTTTGTACATATGCATGATAAGGAGACTGGCTCACTTTAGAAGACACCATCCTTCCTCTTCCTACCAGCAGCACACCATGCAAATACACTACACCCAGGAAAACCTCCTTGGAACAATTGATTAAGAAGAATATTATAACAAAACTGCTCCCCTCCCCCCATCTTGTGGGGATGGGGAACAGCTTGCTTCATTAAAGATTCAGAGTGGCTAGTACTGCCTTGGACCAGGCTGATGAGTTTTGGAGTCTCTATTTAGTCAACATGCAAATTATAATCTCCCTCAAAAGGCTTGAATTTGGGCAAAGAATGCTGATCAAGAAAATGGAAAAGTATATATATACCAGCAGACTCTGTCACTCAAAATCTCTGCTCCTGTTAACTGTTCAGACTGAAGAGAGTACGGGAGCATGCCAGCAATAAAAGCCAAATAAAAAGCCTGCCTCTGTCCTCTGCTAGCTGTGTCTTGCTTTAAGATATTTAATCTCTCAGCATGATCTGAAAAGTGAAGACAGTAGAATTTCTTTATAAAATTCTAGCAAATTTGAAGATAACACCTGTAAAGTGACTAGAACAACTGTCTGGCACATAACTTAATATGTAACAAATGTTAACTGCATCTCATTAGGAATGTACTTTGGGGAATGGGTGAAAAACCTAACCTGAAGCCTTTCTTACTATAATAATTATTTCACATAAATGACTACTTTCCTCCATAATATGATCTCTGAGATTGATCTGAAGTGAAAGTTCCTTTTTTTGTTATGAAACATTTAAAGCATAAATAAAATAGAATAGTATATAGCTCGTCCCGGGTTTGACACCTGCCATCTTGTGTCTCAGCTGTACTCGCTGCTACTTCTCCTTCCCCTCAGATCAGTTAAGCAAATCCCAGAAATAATATCATTTCATCCATAAATATTTCAGTATGTCTCTCACAAATGAGGATCAAAAAATCCCCACATAACCACAATACTGGTACCACACTTTTAAAGTTAATAATAATTCCTTAATATCATCACATATCTAGTCAGGGTTCAAATTTCCTCCACTGTTGTATGCATGGTTTTCCTTTCCCTAACAATTTATTGAATTAGGATCTGAATAAGATCCATACACTGTAATTGGTTGATATGTCTTTCAAGACTATTTTAGTCTAGGGGTGCCTGCGTGGTCAGTCATTTGAACATCTGACTCCTATTATCAGCTCCGGTCATAATCTCACAGTCATTGGATCGAGCCCCATGCTAGGCTCCACACTAAGCACGGAGTCTGCTTGGGATTCTCTCTGTCCCTCTCTCTCTGTCCCTCTCCTGCAAACACATGCTCTCCATCTCTCTCAAAATAAGCAAACATTTTTTTAAAAGACTATTTTAGTCTATAATTCCCCTTTCTTTTTTTTTCTTTTTGCAATGGATTTGTTGAGAAAACCAGGTTGTTCATGCTTTAGAGGTGTCCTCATGCATCTCTGTGGGATCTTTCAATGCATTCTTCTGGTTTTCTCTTCTTTTTTAAGTTTATTTATTTAGTTTTTGGGTTTTTTTCAATATATGAAGTTTATTGTCAAATTGGTTTCCATACAACACCCAGTGCTCATCCCAACAGGTGCCCTCCTCAATACCCATCACCCCCCCTCCCCTCCCTCCCACCCCCCCATCAACCCTCAGTTTGTTCTCAGTTTTTAAGAGTCTCTTATGCTTTGGCTCTCTCCCACTCTAACCTCTTTTTTTTTTTTTCCTTCCCCTCCCCCATGGGTTTCTGTTAAGTTTCTCAGGATCCACATAAGAGTGAAACCATATGGTATCTGTCTTTCTCTGTATGGCTTATTTCACTTAGCATCACACTCTCCAGTTCCATCCACGTTGCTACAAAGAATTTATTTAGTTTTGTAGAGAGACAGAGACAGTGTGAGCAGGGAGGGGCAGAGAGACAAGGAGAAAGACTCTGACGGAGCCTCCCCGTTGCCAGCACAGAGCCAGAAGCAGGACTTGAACTCATGAAACTATGCGATCATGACCTGAGCTGAAACCAAGGGTCAGATGCTCAACTGACTAAGCCACCCAGGTACCCCTGGTTTTCTTTTCCTCTGAAAACTGGGAATCATCTACGTAGAGGCCCGACCAAAAAGAGTTCGACTCTTCGTCACAAGTAATTCACAGGTGATACTGTGGACCTCCATTAAGAAGCACCTGATGCTTCTTGTCTCACTTTTTGTGACATCGGCAGCTGCTCGGTGGGCATTACCTGAATCCATTGCTGCAAAGTAGAAATGTTCTATCATTCATTCTTCATTTATCAGCTAGTAGAGTCCTACAAAAAGAAAACTCTCTCATCAAGTCTTGATTATCAATTCCTGATTTCCTGAAAAGTCAGAAAAATTGCTGCATTTCTTTGCTTTGTTTCCAAAACACTTGGGTTTGTCTGCTAGCATTCTACACAGGTAGCCACTGAGGGGCCTTTTCTTTTAAAGTATCATTATAAACTGGTGTATTTAACATATCTGGTATGTTCCAATCTATTATTGATATTATTCTAATGATGATTAAATTATTCTATTTTTGCTTAATAAGAGCTTATTCAAGTTGACTCCTAACTCCTTTTGATGAAAACCTAATAGTCTTTATAGCTTTCTTGCTTTCCACCTAATCTTTTATTTCCTGTCCAAGACTTAGGTTGGAGAATCAACTATTTCTCCAAGGGCCCTAGTTCCTTTCAGGAAGAAATGGCACTTAGGTATCACAGTCTGGTGGCTTGGGCTGCTCATTGTTATGCAATTAATCATTGCTTCAAAGCATTTTCAGTGAACAGAGGGAGTAAATACTAAAAAAAAATAAACCCACGCATCACAGGTTCTTACTGATATTGTCATTCAAAGTCAATAGTACAAGGTTTCTATTAACCCCACTCATCTTCACTGATCTTTGTCGTCATCTTCTTCCTTCAATGTCCAAATTCCACTTTTCAAGGACTCCAACATAATAACTCATCTGTTTTATCTCACAGTACTAGTCTCAGGATTGTAATACAATTACTACCCCCAACAATACACTAGAGAGTAAATAATTTAAATTCTCCTTGCATTTCTTTTGTTCTCAGGGTATATATCCCTAGGTTTGTATAGTCAAATTACTGTGGTTTTAAGTTTTAAGAAGTTCTTTTCTATGTGGGTTATGCCACAAATTTGCTACACAGGTTACTTGTTTCACTTTGCTTTTGACTTTTAGGGATTGCTTTTTACACTTAATTTTGTTTTATAATTATTACATTGGATATTCACATTGTTCCAAAATCATATCCACACACACACACACACACACACACAAAGGTATATTCAGGAAATTCTAGCTTGTCTACCTGTCCCTACCTTCCCCTATAAGACTCATATCTTATATTTAATTGTTTTTCCATTCTACTTTTAATATAAGTAAATACATCTCCTTTTTTTCCCCTTTTATTAACTATGCCTCATGCCCAACATGGAACCCAATGTGGGGCCTGAACTCATGACCCTGAGATCAAGACCTGAGCTGAGATCAAGAGTCAGCTGCTTAATCAACTGAGCCACCCAGGCACCCCAAATATATCTCCATCTCATAAAATAATGGTAATATCCTGTACATACATTCATCCATCTTCTTTATTTCACTCAGTGGTTCCTGCATCATATAACTTTCCTCAGTCATCATATTGGAACAATTGCTTATGCTGGCTAAGATAATATAATGATTATCAAATATTACTATCACACATGTGAGATTCAACAGTAGTATAATGAAATAGGCATCCTGTCTCCTCTTTAAAGACTCAGTAATGATTAGTTTTAAAAGCATACCTTTTGACTCCCTTTGCCCATGTCACTTACCTTCCAGGGTCAAAAGGTACAAACTTCCAGTTACAAAATAAATAGGTCACAGGGATATAATATATAGCATGGTTACTGAAGTTATTAACACTGAATTGCGTATTTTAAATCTCTAAGAGACCAAATCTTAAATCACAAAACAAATTCACTATGTATTGTGATGGATAGAAACCAAATTTATTGTGATGATCATTTTACACTATATACAAATATCGAGTCATTATGTTGAAAACCTGAAACTAATACGTTATATGTCAATTTTTCAGTGATACCTCAATTTTAAAAAAGCTCATTTGATGTGTCAGTATTAAAAGGGAACACTCATAAAACTACTTCTCCCAAAAGGTGGCTGTTTCTGTTAGTCAGTGTTGCACTCCTTTACATGAATACCTATAGAAAACTGGTATATTAATTCTCTTCTCCTCCTTTAGGCATTTGTAAGAACAAATAGTCTATAGATTAAAATCTTGAAATATTTGTAAAAAGCCCTAGAATGCATGTAAGTTATTTTTTCTTTTTGCCATTTCTTATATGTAGAAATTTTATAATGGAAAACATTGGAGTCAGAAGGACTGAATAGAAATCTTAGCTGACCTGCTAACTAGGTGGATGAATTTAGGTAAAACATTTTACCTCTGAGAACTTCAATTTTCTCATCAGTCAAGTGCAGATAATACTACCAATACCAGAATGTTGCTATGAGAAAGAAATAATTATTTGAATGCAACATATAAACCCCATAGCACTCTGCAAATGTAAAGCACAATAAACAGAGAATAAAACGGCTGGTTTGATAAAAAGCCAATCCTAAAGCTTTAACTTGTTTGTTTAAAATGATAGCAACATTTGACTGTGAATGAGAGCTTTAGAATCATCCAAGCTGCAGTCTGGAAACTGACTTTTTGCCTGAACAGAACTCAGTTATAAATATCTGTCTTTGGGTTTGACATGCAATTCTGAGGTGAATCGAACATGCTTCAGAATTTTAATCTGACATCGAAGAGCTAAAACTCTGAAAGTAGATAAAACATTTTGGAAAAAAAAAAGCAACCTGTTAATCTCAAGTGACTTTTAATTCCAATTCTGATTATTCAATATAGTAACATATCTTCAGATAGAAACTCATTTCTGAAAATTCATCTTCAAAGCTTTTATATAATCTAAGCTGGAGAGGAAATGGACCTATATTTTATGTTGAGGGAAAATAAAATACTAACATTAATCACTTTTTCCCTTAAAACTTTTTAGACATAAACCTCATTAAAGAAAGAATATTATACTACATAACTTTTTGAATGTGATTTAGCAAATGATAAAGCAACAGGAATACCTAAGAGACTTATGACACTGCATTAAAAATCAACTACGATCATATTGACCTTTTGGGCTATTACAAAGCATACCTCACCGAAAGTATTCATACTTGCCAATGAACTCTGAGCGTAGTTCTCTGCTTTTAAAACAAAATTAGCTTTGGGAAGTGCACATTGAAGGGTTATACCTAAATTCATATGTAAAATTAAAAAAATATATACCATATGTACATTTTTTAGCTCAACATTGCAGGTGCATGTTATTGTCTTCTTTGCACTTAAATCCTGCATGCGCCAACCATTGTATGCCTGAGCCACCAATGCAGTCATGAATAGCTCACTGGAGGAGGGAGGGCACATGCATTAGGGGAGGGAGGGCATCAAGCACATCCAAAAACAGTGAGAATAGGTCACTGAGCTTCCACATATCCATCATCCAGATTTAACAATATCAAGAACTTGCCACATTTACATCATCTTCCCTTTATTACTTTGAGAAGACTGTTAAGCAAATCTCGGACTTCAGGCACACTTCAGCCCACATCTCTAGAAGGATGGTCATTTTCTTACATAACTAATATGTAAATTCTACCATAACAAAATTGCCAATTGTTCCTTGATTTCATCTATTACCCAGTTCATAATAAAAATTTCCCAACTGCTTTGAAATAGTCATTTTAGAATTGGTATGTTCATATTAGGACCCAAATTCAGTCCACACATTACATTTGCTTATTATATCTCCCAAACCTGTTTTAATCCAGAAATGTGCCTCCTATATATTCTCCCATGCCACTGACATAAGAAACCCTCCCTTTCTTTTAAATACACATTCCTTAAGTGCCTATTTCTTGCTAGATACTGAAGCATTTATTACCTAATTTGATCTCAAAATATCATCAGAAGTGATATAGCAGTCACAGGTACTTGTCTACCAAAATTTGGTTTTTCTCCCTTATGGTATGGAGCTTTGCTACGAAACAGCTGCCAACAGAGGCCTTCCCAAGGAGCGACCATCTAAGCCAGGTGGATTACTGTTGGTCTAAAGCATTTCCCAGGGAGAGATCCCCCCAGTAACCTCCCCTCACCTAGGAATCTGCTCCTTGCAAGGTAAGTTGTGGAGATATTTGTTCATAGACATATCCTTCCAAGACAAAGTTCTTAACCCCCTTCTCTGTGCTATGATGTTGTGATTCATTTCTATTCTACCACTTCTTGCATTTAAATTGTAGTCCTACGGGGGTGTCTGGGTGGCTCAGTTTGTTAAGCATCTAACCCTTAGTTTTGGCTCTGGTCACGATCTCCCGGTTTGTGGGATTGAGCCCCACATCAGGCGGGCTCCTTGCTGACAGTTCAGGGACTGCTTGGGACTCTCTCTCTCTCTCTCTGCCTCTCCCCTGCTTGCTTGCTCACTCGCTCTCTCTCAAAATAAATAAACTTAAAAAAATAAAAATAAATACATTGCAGTTGTATCTATCTTTAACCCACTACACAGTAAATTCCAAAAGAAAATTATGCCTTATTCAACTTTGAATCTCCAGGGCTTACCACACTGCCTAACATATAACAATTTGTGGAATTAAAAAAAAAAATGACTCAATTACACATCCCACTCCTAGAATATGTTTAAGTGGTAGGTTTATCATTTATTTGAAAGGAATTTTTCTAATGCATCCCCAACAAAATCACAGCACTATAGAAGAACTGAGATATGAAAAGTGTGATACATAAAATTATAGAATAGGAAGGGAACAAAGGGAAAAAGGTGGCTAGGGAAAGAGTCCAAGAGAAAATTTTATACTTTCAAGTAAGAAATGTCTCTGAAATACCAAAACACAAAGCAAATGAAATTATTGTCAATAAGAGGTCATGGATCCATAACTGTCTTTGCACAGGAACATCTCAGGCTGATTAGCAGTTAAGCCATTTTTCAGTATTACCAAGGTTGAGATAACACAATTCAGATCAATGTTTAACTATCTTTATTGTTGAGAAAGTCGAACCCAAATCCCTTACACTTCAGCTTAAGCACATTTCTTCTTTTCCATCATGAGAGGTGAGCAGCTGGCTGCCATGCTAAGCAGATCTCTTTATATACTCTGAGACCCTCCAAATATGCACTGTTTATTCCAGTCTTTAAATAATGCAGCTCTCTTCACACTCTTCCTTATGCATTCTGTTGGGAATGATCCTTTATGTAATTCATCATATTAAATCGTCTATTTTGTTTCTACATTCCTTAACTTTACCTCTCCCCAAGCCCCTTCTGTTAATGTCTCTAGTTCAATTTACTACATAAAATCCTTCGCTTCTCAAATTGGCATTCTGCTTTCTATACCTTAACAGACAGATAATAATTTACTTTGCATTTCATTCCTTGTTCTGAAGTGCCTAATGATAAAATGAAAACAGTCTCAATCAGAATCATGAAACCAACCTTAAAGAGTTTCCATATGTCTTGGGAAGATTTGCCTTCCTGGAAATGTGTTGATGAATTTTTAGCACAAATTAAACCTCACAAAATCATTCCTCAAGTATTTCTACAAGCATTTTGCCATCATGTCACCCTCTGATACTTTGGAATGGTAGAGGCAGTTTGAAGCTGAATGACATTGATTCAAAGAACCCTGCTTACAACTTACAAATCTGAGAAATGTTTCTGGGAGGTGAAGTAAGTGGCCCCAGGGAAAAAGGCCAGTTTGAGGGTTCACAGTACTATGCTGCTTATTAGAAGGTTTTTATTCTGCTTTCATTTACTGCTAACCAAAAGGTCTGACAGATAAAACTACTGGTAAGATAGAGCTAAAATGAAAATGCCTTTTAAACCTTAGAAACCAATACTAAATAATAATACCAACAACAAAATTGCTAAACCTTACTTTGTACTGACTATTGATATCGGTACTATTGTAAATACATTACATGTATTAACTCATTCAATTTTTAGGATACTCCTGTAAGGGAGATGTTTATCATCATTCGCACATTACAGGTGAAGAAACAGGCTCACAGACTTTAAGTAACTTGCCTAAAGTCATGCATGATTTAGCTTGAATTTAAATTCAGGGCATCTGGCTCCAGAGTCCATGTTATTAATCAAGACTTACACCATGAATGATTCAGAAGATTCATCTTTGTGACACAGGAAATATATCTGCTAAGGTAATACATATTTAGTAAATATGAACATTTCCAAAATTATGTTTCATCTTAACAAAAAATAGAAAAAATAATCAACATAGTATCAATGTGGTTTTAAGGTGTCTGTTTGTTCCATCCATGGCAACTGATAGAGAATATTTTTACTAGCACATGTATGTGTCTGCCTGATATTTTAATAAAGACCTCTCTAAATCTAAAAAAAAGTCTTAATGTAAACATCAGCTGTTTATATGAAATTATTTTATACTCAAATAATGTTTAGAAAATGCTTTGTCCTAACAAATGGAAGATTTCAGAGGTAGAAGCATAAATCTTATAAAATGAGATTTATGAACAACATGATATTTTATACATTATCATCATTGGGTCCTAACCACTATATATATTCAAAGTCCCAATGGATAGAAAAATTGATCAGCAAATATCAACTTTCTAGCATTTACTAAGTGCAAGGCCCTGGGCTAGATCCTGTAAAAGAGGGATAGTTCTAATGTAAACAGTGTCAATATCTATCTGCAAAAAATACCTAACCGAAGATGTAAAAGATCTGTATGCTGAAAACTATAGAAAACTTAAGAAATAAATTGAAGAAGACACAAAGAAATGGAAAAACATTCCATGCTCATGGATGGGAAGAACAAATATTGTTAAAATGTCAATACTACCCAAAGCAATCTACACGTTTGATGCAATCCCAATCCAAATTGCACCAGCATTCTTCTCAGAGCTAGAACAAACAATCCCAAATTTGTATGGACCACAAAAGACCTGAATGGCCAAAGTAATGTTGAAGAAGAAAACCAAAGTGGAAGGCATCACAATCCTGGACTTTAGCCTCTATTACAAAGTTGGAATCATCATAAGAGTATGATATTGGCACAAAAACAGACACATAGACCAATGGAATAGAATAGAGACTCCAGAATTGGACTCATAAATGTATGGCCAACTAACCTTTGACAAAGGAGGAAAGAGTATCCAATGGAAAAAAGTCTCTTTAGCAAATGGTGCTTGGAAAACTGGACAGCAACATGCAGACAATGAAACTGGACCACTTTCTTGCACCATACACAAAAATAAACTCAAAATGGATGAAAAACCTAAATGTGAGATAGGAAACCATCAAAACCCTAGAGGAGAAAGCAAGCAACAAACTCTTTGACATCAGCTTCAGTAACTTTTTACTCAACACGTCTCTAAAGGCAAGGGAAATAAAAGCAAAAATGAACTATTGGTACCTCATCAAGACTAAAAGCTTCTGCAATGCAATGGAAACAACCAACAAAACTAGAAGGCAACTGACAGAATGGGAGAAGATATTTGCAAATGACATATCGGATAAAGTGTTAGTATCCAAAATCCATAAAGAACTCACCAAACTCAACACCCAAAAACCAAATAATCCAGTGAAGTGGGAAGAAGACATGAAGAGACACTTTTCCAAAGAAGACATCCAGATGGCCAAAAGACACATGAAAAGATGCTCAACGTCACTCATCATCAAGGAAATACAAATCAAAACCATGTTGAGATACCACCTCACACCTGTCAGAATGGCTAAAATGAACAATTCAGGAAACAACAGATGTTGGCAAGGATGTGGAGAAACAGGAACCTTCTTGCACTGTTGGTGGGAATGCAAACTGGTGCAGCCACTCTGGAAAAACAGTGTGGAGGTTCCTCAAAAAATTAAAAATAGAATTACCCTACAACCCAGCAATAGCACTACTAGGAATTTATCCAAATGATACAGGAGTGCTGATTCATAGTGGCACATGTACCCCAAAGTTTATAGCAGCACTATTAACAGTAGCTAAATTATGGAAAGATCCCAAATGTCCATCAACTGATAAATGGATAAAGAAGATGTGGTTTATATATAAAAGGAATACTACTTAGCAACAAGAAAGAATGATATTTTGCCATTTCCAACAATGTGGCTGGAACTGGAGGGTATTATGCTAAGTGAAATAAGTCAGGCAGAGAAAGACAGATACCATATGTTTTCACTCATATGTGGTATTTGAGAAATTCAACAGAAGACCACTGGAGAAGAGAAGGGGAAAAAATAGTTTCAAACAGAGAGGGAGGCAAACCATAAGAGACTCTTAAATACAGAGAACAAACTGAGGGTTCATGGTGGGGTGGGGGGGTGGAACGGGTGATGGGCATTGAGGAGGACACTTACTTGTTGGGATGAGCACTGGGTGTTGTATGTTAAGCGATGAATCATGGAAATCTACTCCCAAAGCCAAGAGCACACTGTATACACTGTTAGCTAACTTGATAATAATTATATTTAAAAATATAAACCAGTAACAGAGCATCTGATAAAAACTAAACATCTATGTTAGTTGCATTCTTCTGACTATAAGAACAGAGGTTCACTCAGGTTATGGCACATAATAGCGGTTAGCTATAGGCTGTATTTAGAAATAAAAATATATATAGGTGTTTCCACAGACCGCATAGAAACCCAAGAACCATTCAGCTCAGGCTAGAAGAGACAAATGAATTCAAGATGGAAGGTCATCGGGATTCAAAGAAGATCTAGCAATTAGGTTACCAACATGAGTCTGCCTGTCCCTATTCTGCTTATTGCCATCTCTGTTTTACGGTCATTGGGTCTCTGTCTGTTACCACTGGATTCCTTCTCTCTGTGTATTCCTTTAAAGAATTCCAGAGAGGGTATCTGATGCCCAAGTTTGTCACCATCACCTTTGTTAGGCTGAACTTTCATATCAAGACTCCCTTTAGTATTACCAGAAGGTATACCTACAATGAGTGAACACCTCTTTGCTTGACCTAGACCTCCTGAAACCACATGGTCACTCTCAATATCTGAAGGACTCAATTCAACTGGTCCTAAAAAATCTGGTTACAAATACATCAACTTGAATACCAGTGCAGTAACTCCAGTTTCTTACTTAGAGCCCACTTTCCTTAACATGACATACAATTTATGGGAGGCAGCATATAATATGACATAACATGTTTTTATAATCTGTGGAAGATAGATGTTGCACTGGTTGACAAGGTAGTCTCTAAAGGCATTACCTGTGTTCAAATTTAGCTCTGATGTTTACAAGGTATGACTACGTGCAAGCTATTTAACCTATTTACACTTGTTTCTTTGTCTAGAAACTTGAGACTACTAATGTAGTCCCTACTTCATAGGGTTGTTATGAGGATAAAATAAATAATTCATTCAAAAAGCCTCAAAATATGACTGGCCACAGTGAGCATTTGATGAACTTTAGCTATGATTTTTCTATTACTTCTCACACATCTTATCAATTTTATCCCTTATAACTCCCTAACACAAAACTTTTATCCAAGCATATTATGCTCTTTCATGTTTCTATTATTGCCCTCTTTCTGAATCTTCTTCTCAGAATTTTCTCTACTAAAAGTTTCCCCATCCTTCAAAGTTCAGCATAAATTTCCTTTCTTGAGTGATACCCTCTCTGGTTCATAGTCTAGTTGGGGGCCTCCAGCAATTCCTCTGGCCCTATATGCTTATGCAACTCCTCACACTAAGGGTGAGCAATTCAGTGGCCCCCTCCCACCCCCCCCCCCCCCTATTGAATCTGTGCTGACCTTGGGACTAGCTTGGACCACAGAAAGTGGTATAAGTACATTCTGGAACTCTCAAACCCAGACCTTCACTTCCTCCTCTTGGAACATAGCCACCATGCTATGAGAAGCCCATGCCACATTGAGATATTACATACAGGGGAACCAGGCACAATGGTTGACAGTCCTAGCTTAGTTCCCAGCTGATGCCAGTGCCAACACTCAACCATGTGAATGAGCCATCTTGAATGGTCCAGCCCAGTCAAGCCCTAGATAACTGCAGCCTTAGGCATCACCAAGTATCCAGCTGAGATTAGTCAGCTCAGAGAAAATAAGAGATAATAAAATAATAGTATAGTGGCTTGAAATGACAATAAAATGATTTTAAGCCAGTATAATTCTGGTTGTTTTATTACAGCAATACCAAGACATCATTCATGAAACTCCTGGACAGAGTAGGTATTTCTTGGGCTAAGCTTTCATAATTCTATTCTGTAATTTAACAAATTGTACTGTAATTATTTATTTTTTAGGTCTGTCTCCTCTACTGAAAGTCTCAAGACTAGTAAATATGGACTTAAGGCAAAAAACTTTCAGAATAAGTTCCAAGAAAAGTTACAAAATTTACAAAGAACAAAGGTATAACAAATGAGAACAATTCAAAAGTCACCCCAGTCTATCATTTTGGCAATATCTAACCCTTAGAAGATTTGGAGTAAGTTCTAGAAGGGGTAAGACTTTATCATCCTAAAACAAGAAACTGAATATTAGAATTTCTATCTAGAAGTATATTTATATACCACCTTCTGATAACAGAGGGAGAAAATAAAAACAAATGAAATAGAGAAAGTAGCCAAAGTTAGCCAAGATTATTTTGCTAGTTTATTTTTAAGAAGAACAATGACAAGAGGGAACTTGTTTTGTTAGGCAGAAAGATTTTTTGGAGGCTGGGTAATAGAGGGATTTTAAATGTGGACTCTGGAGCCAAGATAACTGAGTTTTAAATTCAGTCTCATAGTCTGAGTTTGAATCATCTCTACACATTTGTGTAGCCAAGCACTTGACCTGTCTGTGCCTGTTTCCTTATTGATAAAATGGAGACACTGACAGTACTTACTGCATAGGGCATGGTTCAGGAGCCAGTGAGTCAATATATGTAAAGCACATAGAATGGTGCCTGACATTCAGTGAGACCTGAGAGATACTGCTGTTCCCCCTACTCCTCTTCCTGCCCCCACCCTCCTCCTACTATCAGGAAGGCACAGTAATGATGATAGTATCATTTTAGATCATGGAGAGACAAAGTGGTCACTGGAACTAGACAGTAAATAGTGCTTGACAACCAGCTCTACAACTTATGCTGGAAACAAAAATAAATTCCAAAGAGAATTTTGCTTATAAATCACAAAAATTTTGTAACATTTAGAAGGAAAAAAATAGAAGAGTGTCTTTAATAGCTTGGTTTGGGTGGGGAGGGAATCTTAAGTCAGATATAAAATGACAAGCCATTAAGGAAATGGTTGTTAAACTTGACCACACTAAATTTTTAAAATTCTGTGCAAACTTATGCCGTAACAAAGTTAAAGGACAAGCCAAAGATTGCAAAAAAGAATTCTGTCAGGATTAGTGCCCAAAATATATATGAAACTCCTACTAAATAATAATAAATAGCAAATAATGCAATACAAAATGGGCAAAATGATAAACAAGCTTGTGTGAGTGAAATGCATAATTCAATAAAACTCCACAATAACATACCCTTTAATTAAAAAAAAAAAAAAAGATGTTACATACTTGGTAATTTGATCCTCATCCTCTGCGTGGGCCCTGAGCTAGTGTTATCTTCTGAATAGGAAGAGAAGAACGTGGGCGAATCAGGGAGATGGGGATGAGAAGGCCAGGGCTTCCAAGTTTCAGAATTTTTCCATCCCAACCTTTCCAGATTAGAGCCATTAACCTTTCAAAAATGTAAGGTACGTAGTTGAATCTTTTGAAACTCACTTATCATGTTTTGGTGATATGTTGCTGATGACAACATCATCATCTTAGTAAAGGCTGGACACAACTCTAGGAGATTCTCACATACTCAGAGCAATCCCATGAGGTAGGTGTGATTATTATCCCCATTTTGCCAGTGAGCCACTAATTGGCGACAACCCCAAGGTCACCCAGAAGACTCAGGAATCAAACCGAAGTTATCTGGCTCCAACATCCATACATTATTATCATATCTGGCTCCAAGCCACATGTCATTATTGTCTCTAAACATATGACATATGAAAAGACGTTCGGTGTTGTTAGTAATCAGAGAAATGCAAATTTGCTACATACCATTTCATAGGATATACAGAATGACAAAGAGTTAAAAGTGTGACAACAATGAACTCTATGAGGATGTGGAGCATGGCAGTCTATGATGTTTGGAGGGCTTACAAGCTGGTGCAAATCCTTTCAGGGGCAATTGCTAGTATTTACTTCAATGGAAGATGTGTGTTCTCTATGCTGTGGCAGTTTCATTTCTACACATACACGGTAGAGAAAAGATTTGCCGAGGAGGTTAGCAGAGAAAGGCTCATTTAAACCATATTTATAATAGTAAACACTATGTATATTTTATAATATGAAAATGTCCATAAGTGAAAAACCATATAAATTTGGAACAGACATAAGATGGAATGCTATTCAGCAGTTGATATGAATAAATTGGAATGGCTAGCTTCATAAAAGATAAATCCTCAACGATTGCATCATATTAAAAAAAAAAAGTTAAAAAATGATGCAGTTGGCTCCCATTTCTATAAAGTTAACATGAAAAAATATCATATTTTTCAATGATACATGAGTACAGAGTAAAGTACATAGTCATGAATGCAGATGATAAACAGTAAATTCCAAGGCATGGTTGCCACAGAGAGAAAGGGATACGGCAAGACACAAAGGACTGTATCTGTAATGTAGTCCTGGCTTTAAAATTAAAAAAAAAAAAAAAAAAAACAAAAAAAAAACAGCTAAGGCAAACATGTTGACATTTAATAAAACTGGGTGACAGGTGCATGGTGCTATGCTAGTTTGTATACTTGTCTCTACACTTAAAGTATCTCATAATAAAAATATAAAAACAAATAAAATATGGCATAACAGAGAATGTTTCAAAAATAAATAACAAAAGAGGTGATTTACATATATTTCATCAAAGTCCTTCTTTAAGAAATGCATTGCTTTAGAGGAGCATCTGTTGCTCTGAGTCTAGGTCCTTAACTTTGATGGGTCCTGCCTCCCTTTAGAGATTTAACAAAATAAACGTTTTCTACTACAGCAATAATATTACGGTTTTATACAGAACAACAATGTAAGAGGAATCCCAAAACATTATTGTGATTAACAGGATACTAAAATTAGTGACAAAATATTTATGAAAAAACCAGCCATATACTTGTCCTCACCTGGCAAAATATGCCACAGGACAGATAACAGCAGGCAAAATATGAAAAATATGTTTTCACCACCTTTTTATTGAGCTTTGGTAGTTGTGCTTTCATACAGAAAACATTCAGGGTTGATGATTTTGAATCAGGTTAATAATTGTCAAGTTATGATTAATGCCTTTAAATTATCAAAAGGTAAAAAAGCTCTGGGGTGCCTGGGTGGCTCAGTCGGCTAAGCGCCTGACTTCAGCTCAGGTCATGATCTCACGGTTGGTGGGTTCAAGCCCCGTGTCAGGCTCTATGCTGACCGCTTAGAGGCTGGAGCCTGCTTAGGATTCTGTGTCTCCTTCTCTCTCTGCCCCTCCCCCACTCACACTCTGTGTCTCTCTGTCTCAAAAATAAATGTTAAAAAAATTTTTTTTAATTAAAAAAAAGGTAAAAAAGCTCAAGGGTGGAAAAACAAGTCATTCTGTGTCTGACTATGAGTTCACTGGCCCATTACTCTGCATTCCCATCATCTAAATTCCAGGATAAGCACTGATTCAGTTACAAAGTCTGAGACTCAGGTATGGGGAAGACACATAACAGAAACTTTGTCTCAGGAAGAGAACCCAAGATTTCAGAAACTCTCTTTCCTATCATTGTATTTCTTGCCATTGAGGTATCCCCACTCCATTTGTAGTTTATTCAAATTGTATGTCTTTTTGTTCATGTGCGGACATAGTAACATCACACTTAACCAGAGTCATCTAAAGTGGCAGTCTGTATCATATGAAATGTGGCCAACATAAGAATATATACATAAAAGGCCCAAGAGAAACCAATACACAAAGCACGAGTTTAATCATCTAGTCTTATCTTACTTAGAATGTTAAAATTATCCCAGACTGCTATAAATGGAAGCTGATTAAAAAGCATAGATGGGGCACCTGGGTGGTTCAATTGGTTAAACGTCCAACTTCAGCCAGCTCATAATCTCATGGTTCGTGAGTTTGAGCCTCGCAATGGGCTCTATGCTGATAGCTCAGAGCCTGGAACCTGTTTCTGATTTTGTGTCTCCCTCACTCTCTGCCCCTCCCCCACTCTCTCTCTCTCACTCATTCAAAAATTTTAAAGGCATAGTTATATCATATTATCTGGATGTATCACTAAAGGAAGATATGGGGAAAAATAAAAATTTGTCACAGAGATTAAGGAAAACCTAATTCTAAAGCCACTTACAGCACAAGCTTTATCATCTGATCTATCATATCTTGAAGAACTCACAAGAATGCTACAGTATTTATAGTCCATTCATAGTTCATGGCCTGGATTTTTAAGAAAAAACAATGTGATGTTTATTCAGTGTACATTGATTAAGAACCATGGGGAGATCAATTTTAAGCCTCTGATTCTAAAATTCATCTGGAAAAAAAGATTTTTAAGAATGTTCTGAAAAAATGAGGGAATTTGTCCTATCAGTAATAAGGCATAGTGTAATAAAATAATAATTAATAGAGTAAGATGATATCACAACAGACAGGTGAACCAATGGAAGAGAATTTTTTGCTAAACAGATAATAGGAAATGGAAGTTAGTGATCTTTGATAAGGAAAGCATCAGCAATCAATAAGTAAGTATCTAATAAACTGTACTACAACATTTGGTCACTACTTGGAATATTGGTTATTTAAGAGAATTTATATTCTTACCTCAAACCATCTATTAAATAAAGTTCCAACAGGAAGAATTAAAAAAAAAACTTTTAAAAAAGTACCTACTTATTTAATGGAGAAAGGACTTTAAGTATAGAGAAAAATGACTAAATTTAAAAAGATTTTTTCAAAATGTAAATACCTTTATTTTTATCATTATAAAAACAATATGTGGGACATTCGGAAATTTTAAAATGCATGAAAAAATAAGAAAGTTTGTTGATTTTCCTCACCATCCAGGGAAAGTTTTGTTACATTTTAGAGCAATTTCTTTATTTTCTGGTATGTATATATATGAGCTTTTCTTTTTTATTATATAACTGGAAGCACAGTTGCTATGTAACTTAAAGCATTCAATTCTATATCAAGCAGATCTTTGTACGTCAATAGATACTGATGTACATGGTCATCATCATCGTCAATGGCCACAATATATCTTACTCCATTAAAAGGAACATTTTGGATTTAAAAACAAATACAAGCAAAAACTTTTCTCTTTCAACTACATGGCCTCAAAACCTGATTTTGGAAGTCTTTATTTTTTTTTCTTCTAGTTTTAATAGTTTAAAAAGTTAAAGGGTGATTCTGGCTCAGTAGGGTTGTTCATGTACTATATTTCCAAATATTACGTCTATGCATTTGTTTTACTTTCTTTGAAAACTAGTGAGGTTGGATTTTTAAAACAGTTATTAGCCATTGGTATTTCTTCTTTTCTAAGTTATCCCTTCATGCTCTTTGATCAAGTTCCTACTTGGAAATTTTTTTTTTCATTTCTAAGAGATCTATAATATTTACAAAATTAATAGTTACCATATATGTTATAAATAATTTTCCCTGCTTGCCATATTTGTATGTGATCTTGTTAATTTTTGCTGGATGAAAGGTTTCAAATTAGTCATTTTTTTCAATGTGTACCCCAATGGTCTCTACCTTTATTGCCATGCTTAGTAAGACCAACTATCCACTTAAAGACTTTCTCATGCACTTATGTTTTGATTGTTTTTTAAATATTTGAATCCTTAATCTGCTTGAAATTTATTTTGATATGAGGTATGAGAAAGAATTCTAACACTGTTTCCCTCAAAATGTGGATATTTGTCCCTAGTGAATTAAATACCATGAACATATGCCAAATTCTTATATCTACTTAGGTCTGTTTTAAGTCAGCATTCTGCCATCAATTAATTATCAACTGCCATTTTATTATCTTAAACTTTAAATCAATAAAAGCATAAAAGTAAAAGGCAACAAAGTAGAAAAATTATTGCAGCAAATATGAGACAAATATAATATTACTATGATAAATTATACAAGTCATCAAAAAACTGAAAATCTAATGAAGGGTATGGAAGATGGGCACACGACATAGGGAAAACTCATAAGAAAAATAAGTAACATAAACATTAAAAAGTGATTTTCACTTCTCTAGTAATCAAATACTAGTTTAAGAAATGAGATAACACGAGGTGGCTGAGTGGCTCAGTCGGTTGTGTCTGACTTCAGCGTAGGTCCAGGTCATGATCATGGTTTGTGAGTTTGAGCCCCACATCAAGCCTCTGCACAAGTGCAGAGCCTGCTTGGGATTCATTCTCTCTATTCTCTCTCTCTCTCTCTCCCCCTCTCTCTGTCTCTCTCTCCCTGTCTCTCTCTGCCCCTCCCCCACTTATGCTGTCTCTCAAAATAAACTTTAAAAAAAAAAGAAATGAGATAACACTAAACTACCCAATTAGCAAACACTGTTTTATAAAATAATCATTTTTCAAAAGCCATCAAAAGAATCTGAGGAGAGAAGCATGCCTTTACTTCCCAGTAGGCATATAAATTGACAGAATCATTTTTAAAAGCAATTTGGCAATATCTAACAAGAGTCATAAAACAGTGCATATCCTTTGATTCAGCGTTTGCCTTTAGACTTTAGCCTAGAAAATAATCTGAAATGTAGTAAAAGATTTATGTACAAAGATATTCACCTTAGTTTTATTTATATCAAAAA
This sequence comes from Panthera tigris, assembly GCF_018350195.1. Taxonomy (NCBI): domain Eukaryota; kingdom Metazoa; phylum Chordata; class Mammalia; order Carnivora; family Felidae; genus Panthera; species Panthera tigris. The sequence continues at coordinate 166,286,946 of NC_056667.1, forward strand.
TAGAAATTAGGTAAAAGTCCGATAAAATCACAAGTATATAAATTGTAGCATGATGACAGCATTAAATACTCTATTTACAACCGTTCCAAAACTGTTTAATGGAATGTGCAAAATCTTACAATATAATGTTAGTCAAATAAAAAGAAAGATTTTGAAAGTCTATACATGGTTGGATCCAAATGAGTAAGAATGCACATAGAAAAAAATTGAATGTAAATACATGTAACGATCATCTCTGAGAAGTGAGATTATGAGTGATTGTTATTTTCTTCATTTCCACAATACTTCACAATATGTCTCTATTGCTTTTATCTAGCCAGATGGGAATATAAATTTAAGAATGGCCAGTATTTTTAAGATGGGAAAACTATGAGCAAACATATTTATGAGCTGTAAGAAGCAATAAAGGGGCAGGATAAAGGCTTAACAGGAGGATGGGGAGACTACAAGGATCCTGAGAGGAAGGGGCATCAAAAAAACAGGTGGAGAGACTTGTTTAGGAGGAATATTTTTCCTTTGATACTTGTAAGGAAGAAGTACTCAATAAGGGCAAACACAGGTAGATTTGTAAGCAGAGAATGGAGACAGAACATTCATGCAGCTCGCAAATGTTCCCTCTTACTATCTAATCAAGCAAGAAACAAGCTCACAAGCTGACACTGAAATGGGCTGAGGGTGGTCGGGAATCTGAGAAGAACGATAAGGTTTATGAAAGGGGAATGGGAGAGGGAGCCAATTAAATATAGTGAAAAGAACTGTCCTGGTATTTCTGTTTTCCTGAATACATATTGAGACCATGAAATCATTTAATTCTGGGAAACAGTGCAGTTACTGTATTGTTTGTCAAAGAACAATTTTATTACCATATCCCTGCCATATCTTGATCAATCACTTGATTGAGTCAGATTTTTTTTATTCATTTGACACCATTAAGCCTTTAACCAGGTCAGTAAAGCCCTCCATATTTGCAAATCCAGCAGTCAATTCACACTTTTCATGTTATATTATAATTTTACATTATTATTCTACGACACTTAGGAATTCTTCATTCTTAAAAATTATATTCATTTGCTTCTAGGACACTACGCTCCTTTGGTACTTTTCCTACTGTACTGGTTAACCTTCCATAGACTCCTTGGTGGGCACCCCTTCATTTATGTGACTATAAATGTTAAAGTGAGCCAAGCCTAAGTCTTTCTGCCTCTTCAATATACTCATTCATTCACAAGGTGATTCCATACAGGCTTGAAATATCTTTTGTACATGACAACTTACAGGTATATTACACACACACACACACACACACACACACACACACACACACTACGGTCTGGCCATCTTTTTTTTTTTTTAAGTTTATTTATTTATTTGGGGGTGGGGGAGTATGTACATGCTCAAGGGAGGGGCAGAGAGAGGGAGAGAGAGAATCCCAAGCAGGCTCTGTGCTGTCAGCCAGGAGCCTGACATGGCACTGAAACTCACAAACCATGAGATCATGACCTGAGCCAAAATCAACAGCTGGACGCTCAATCACCTAAGCCACCCAGGTGCCCCTACAGTCCGGTCACCTTAATCTTCCACCTGAACTTCAAACTCCTATACAACTGCCTACTCTACTTAAATGTCTATTGAATTGTCCACAAGCAAAACTCAGACTACTCCTCATCCCCAAATTACTTACCCATTTAATTAAATGAAAACTCCATTCAGCTAGTTGTTCAGGCTAAACACCTAGGAGTCATCACTAACAGGTCCCCCATCTTCTTGCCCTCTCCTAGTAGAGCTGCAAATCCTATCTACTCTATTTTTTAAATACACCTGATCTGATCACTTCTCAACGCTTCCATTCTAGTTCAAGCCACAATATCTCTCGCCTGGAGCATCTTAGTCCCCCAAGGGGCCATATCGCTCATCTCTCATTCCCCACAGTCTATTCTCCCCACAGCAACCAGAGGGATTCGATAAAAAGCCTAAGTCCCATCACATCACCCCTCTGCTCATAGCTCTACCATGACTTCCCATTTCACTCAGAGTAAAAGCCAAGTTCTTTACGAAGACCCTAAAGCCCAAATGGTCTGCTGCCCCGCAGTGTCTGACTTTGAGTCCTCCAAGTTTCTCCCTTTAATTCAACATGCAAGCATCTTTCTGCTTTCTCGGCTTCAGGGCATTTGCACTTGCTCCTCCTTTTTGGAGAACTCTTTCCCCAGATTTACTCAGGAGTCCATCTCTGTCAGCCTCTAAAAAGGAAGTCCTTCTCAGAGAGGATTTCCAAATCCCAAAAGTACGATTTCCAGAGTCTCTTGAAGAAACATGAACATACAATGTGTCCCAGATGGTGCCTCCAATCTTTAACACGCAAAAATGAAGATTTTACTGTGGAGAATGGTGGGCATTTCCCACTCTGTGGAAGGCAGAACAATGATATCTGTCCTTATACACTCAAAAACAGAAAGCTCTCAATTTCAAAAGGCAAGTCAATTGCCCACCTTTTTTATTCAGTCCTCTATCAAAACACTAAGTTTTATTACTATTCTGTCACATGTTATTTCTTAATTAGTAAATTATCATAATCAAAGAAAGCAAGTAATAAAACATGGCACGTCACACAGAAAGAACATCTATCTGCAATATGACAAAATAGAGTCGTTTCTCTTTATTTCATGATACATCCTTTGCCAACTTCTCATCTGACCCTGTTGACTCAACAAATATGTGTGAAAGGCAATTTTCTCATCTACTTACATAATCTTCTCTTCAACACTCGCTTTGGCATATGAAAGCAAAATAAGTTTATGAAGTTCTTTCTCTTAAACAACATGCAAATAATAAAAATGAGCCAGTATCAAAATCACCAATCTCATCCCAAAGGTAATGATATGAAATAATTGATCAGAGTCACCCACTTCTAAATCAAAGATCAAGAGAAATGTATAAACCAAAGACAGAAAAGTCAGAAGTTAGCTACAAAACAGGAGAAAAAGTGAGAGTTTAACACACAGTATGTGTAAGCATTACTGTGTGTGTGTGTTTGTGTGTGTGTACGTGCGCACATGCATTTGAGTGTGCGAATTTGAACAGGCCTATGTGAGTATGTTAGCCTAAATGGGTTCGCGCGCGCGCGCGCGTGTGTGTGTGTGTGTGTACGTGTTCTGACCTGAGTAAAATGGAGAGTGTATGTGTGTCCACCAGAGCGAGAGAATGTGTGTGCATGTATGTATTTGTGCTTGAGCACACAGATGTTTATGGGCATGAAGGAGAGGGTTGTGTTAAGTGTGTGGCAGACTGAATGAGTGTGATTGTGAATGTGTGTGTGTTCATGTAACCAGTAGGAAGAACTAGAGAGTCTTTTCATTTTCCTGCATACTGGGTGTAATTGGAATGTTTACTTAAAAATTATGAAAGCAAAGACAGTTTCACTAAAATTTGCCATTCCTACATAAGAGTAGTTACCTCAAAATGTCTTAATTAAACTCAATAGAAATTAGGTGTGAAAATATTCTAAAATGATTTAGCTACAGGGCATGTAGAATTCAGCTGATTTAAGGATTACCACTTTTGGAGCACCTGGGTGGCTCAGTCAGTTAAGCAACCAACTTCGGTTCAGGTCATGATCTCACAGTTCATGGGTTCAAGCCCCGCGTCGGGCTCTGTGCTGACAGTTCAGAGCCTGGAGCCTGCTTCAGATTCTGTGTTTCCCCTCTTTCCCCTTTCCCTGTTCATGCTCTATGTCTCTCTCTCAAAAATGAATAAACGTTAAAAAATTTCAACATTACCACTTTATAAGTTAGCAGAATGCTATTTTCTTTCAGTTTAAAATAACCTGACATAATGAACTAATTTTTCTTTCAATAAAACACTCTTTAAATCAGTATTACAATTGATTAATGTCTCTTGGTTAAACATCAGTTTATTTTAAATTAGGGTTTAACAAATAAATAATTTCTGAATGGTCATGATTAAATCATTTGCTAGTACGTTAGTGTTATACATAAAACATAAAATACACCCTTGCCAGAAATGCTTCAACTTTTAAAACTAAGTACCATGAAGCACTGCTATAATATACTAGATTATAACTGTATTTTGATTCCCATAACACACTTCAGGTCAGTTCACTAAGCTTTACTCTCCAGAGCTGACTGAGAGGGGATGTACCACATACAGGTCAGTGGAAAAGATAAAAATGTTCTCATCTTCAATGCTGGCCTTAATAACGCTCATCAGATTCTTAGAAACCCCAAGGTAAACCTGGAAGAACATCAAACTCATCCAGGGGATCTGCTGTTCCCCAAAGTTCCAGTTCTAAAAGCCTTTTCATCAGATAGAAAGTAACAAAGACAGGCTTCTTTTTAGAATTCGGCTAATATTTCAGTGTGTTTTCTGACAGCATCTCATAGACATGTGCACATAAATATATGCACATTTGTAAATACACACACACATACAAATAAAAATTTGCTTCACCATCTAATGTCACCTTTCTTTATTTTTCTAAATCAAATAAAAGATTCTGACTAACAATATTTGTTATTCACACTCCTTCCCACCCTGGTCTTACAAGAGCACCAAGAAATTCAGCAAACTAGAGGACGAGCTATGGCTTTTGGTCTGTTGTGGCCACCACTGAGATGCTGGTGTCTAAAACCCAAGGACAGGTTTAAGGTAGGTGGCCCCACATCTCCCTCTCCATCAGTGGCAGACCCTGGAATCTTTATGTGCCTAGAACACAATGGTCTCACTTGTGACCCTACCTTCTCCTCTCCCATTTCATCCATCTATCTCTCATGGGTCCTACCACCTCCAAGATCCTCTTTGGGAGTGGGGGGTGGGGGTGGTCCTGCCACTCTACTGTTTCATAACCCATAATTTTATGTGGACCCTTCTGCCTCTTTCAAGTTTCAACACCTCATTTCCTCTTGGGCAGCCCAATTTAATGTTCCCCTAGAGAATAAAACTCCAAAGAGTTTTAGTTTTACCCTTAGAGAAAGGAGTAAAATGTGAGATGCTCAGACTCTAAAAAAATAATTTTGGCCTCTTCTTCCTGAGAAATGGGGAATAGGTACACTTCAGTCAACAGCAGCCCCAAGTGCTGACATTCTATTAATATACCATTTTGCTTGAGTTTACAGACTTTCTGGACACTCTGTGGAATATGGATAGTACTTTTTACAGATTAATAATTAGATTGCCTCAGGTATGTCCCCTGAAAAGGTGTCTAGATGTTAAAGAAAAACGTACTGGGAATATTTTTATAATTAAGTGCCATACTATTGAAAATGTTTCCAGAGTTTCCAAATGCCCTAGGAGTGTGTATATATGTATACATATGTGAATGTGTGTGAGGGTATCTGGGTGTGTGTGTGTGTGTGTGTAGGTATGTTTATATGTAACAATTAAAATATCCCACTGATGTGTATTCCTGAGCTATAAGAGCATTTTAAAAATAAATAAATAAATAAAAGCTGGATCCTTTTATATAATACTGAAGAAATCTCTTTTCTAGTTTCAAGTGGCTTTAGTTTTGCTAATGAGGATTAACATGCAGATTTCATCAAGATTTTCAAATACATCTGCATGAAGTTACACAGGGCATGGCATAACTTTTAATCTCTTCTGACTGTGGCCACAGTCTTTTTCTCATTCTTAAATGTGTTTCTTTGTGTTTTTGGCTCCCTTTTTTTTTTATTTTTTTTAATGTTTATTTATTTTTGAGACCGAGAGAGAGAGAGAGAGAGAGAGAGAGAGAGAGAGAGAGACAGAGCATGAGTGGGGGGGGGGGGGGGGCGCAGAGAGAGAGGGAGGGGAGACACAAATCTGAAGCAGGCAAGCAGGCTCCAGGCTCTGAACTGTCAGCACAGAGCCCGATGCAGGGCTCGAACCCACAAACCGTGAGATCATGACCTGAGCCCAAGTCAGATGCTTAACCGACTGAGCCACCCAGGGGCCCCTCCCTTTTTTTATTCCAATTACCAAATGTTTATTTCACTCATTTTAACTGGTCTTAGATTCATCAATTCTATTGTTTTTCCATTTTCTAACATTAAATTCTGTGTTTTGTTCCTATTATTAATCTATCCTTACTGCTTAAATTCAGTTCATTGTTATTCTGTTTCAGGATTTTTTTTCCTCCCAAATATATAGAGTTGAATGTTCTACTCATTTATTTTCAAGTTTTATTTTTAGGCAGTAAGCTATCTTAGGGTTATGAATTTATCTATAAATATGCTTTTGGCTGCAAGGCATAACTTTGATATGCAATTTTCTTCTTTAATTACTTTCTTAAAGGTTTACAGTTGTGTTTTATGTTATCTTTGACCTGGGAAGAATGTTTCCTTTTTCCTGTAAATATTCTAAGTCTAGAAAAGAGATTTGTGAAAGCTTAATAATATTATTAGCTATTGAGAGGTGCCTGGGTGGCTCAGCCAGTTGAGCATCTGACTCTCAATTTCAGCTCAGGTCATGATCCCAGGGTTAAGATTCTCTCTCTCTTTCATTCTGTCCCTCTCCCCTGCTCACATGCACACTCTCTCTAAAATTAAAAGTATCTTTAAGAAAATATTATCGGCTATTGAAAATCCCAATGTATCACCCTGAGCCTTTTCTATTTCAATCCTAGAAACAACTGCCAAATTTCCTATTTGTCCTTTTCAGTCCTATCAAAACTAATAAAGGATTTCAAAGGAACTTTTTGCAAAAGTTTTCTACAAAGCTCTTTTTTCTCCCCTTTTTATACCCAAAGTACTTTTTGAAGGAAAGACTGTTAATCGTTTCAGGAAGTCCTTGCATGGCTCTGCAACTGCTAAGTGGAGGCACACTCCCTACCGTCAGAGCACAGCCCATTCTCTCTCTCGCTGGCACTCCCTCCTCCTCTTTCCACCCAGCTACACCACGTTTTAACTAATAATCATAAACTGAGTCATTTGGGGCAATTAAGAAGATCCTCATGATTTAAATTCTTTAAAACCACTTAATATCAGAAATGCTCATGTTAATCATTTAAAATATCCTGTTAGACTTTTGGGTTTCCTCCAAAAAAGGAAGAAAAGGAGAGTTCAGGAGTTTGGGGACAGGGAAGGAGCTGCTGAGAAAATCAGTAAGGCCTCCAACACAGAGTTCAGTTATTCTTACATTTTTTACTCCTTAGCTTAAAAACCACACATGGAAAAAAAACAAACTCTTATTAAATGATTTCTACTTTTCATGAGAATACTTCATAGTTTCACATGCGATTCTTCAGACCTCTGACAAGATCAAAATAAGAGGCAATTTTAAGATGTCATTCCTTATCTAGCCATTTTTTTCAGACATATTTTACCCAAGCCAGACTCAATGACACTGTTCTCCCCTCTTGGTATGTGCCAGATAAACTAGAATTCCCAGTTCAGCCTTGACTATAGTTCTTACAGAATGTAACTAAAGATATATTCCAAGCAGAAGTCCCCAAGGAAAACATCTTTTCTTAATTCTTACTACCGTAATGAAATGGTATAGTTCATAATTTATTAATCTGACTGGAGTCACAAAACAGGTTGCAGGAAAAAAATAGTGCTTCTATCATACCTAGGAGACAAAACTGAGATAATTCATTAGTGATAAATACTTGAAATTCACCATGTTCTGCTGAATAACACAAGGTTTCCTGTAAAAAAAAAAAAAAAAAGTAACGGCAACATACACATTGTGGTCACCTCCAAAGAAGCCTATAGAATTCTTATTAAGTAATTAAAATTCTTGATTATTCATGAAAGAAAATCTACACAATAGATTTCTAAACTATATATTCTACTGAGGTAATAAGTTAAATAAAAGTCTACTGAGCACATGATGTATGAAGGACAGTGGAAACGAGTAAGTTAATAGGATTCTGTTCTTCTCCAAGTTTCTTATGCCTCTTCTTCAAAGAGGATTTCCTGTCACTCCTATGAAGCATACATTTTCCAAGTATGGCCATTCCATAGTTTATAGTTATTAAACTAATGGAACTTAGTACATCAGTTTACTCAAAACTAGCTTCTAACTAAAGGCAATAGACTAACATGTAAAACCACTTTCTTTTAGTAAAGTACTTTAAAGCTCAAAAATAGCCTGAAGGTAATAATGATGAAAACTTTAATATTCTGTCCTACTCACTATAATCCTAATTATCAGCAGCAGCAGAAACATAAACCTTAATTGTCAAGAGGGTTTGGTTGAGTCCTGCCTTCATGGAAGGTGCCATTCCTAAGCCATAAAGGACATTTGAGTTCTGAATGTTATCTCCATACACTGAATCTAACTTCCCTAGACATTTGAACTTTAATCTGTAATTGAGGCTAGCATGTGAATACCATTTACTCATAAAGACAGGGCAGAGTAAATCTAGACATCTCCCCCAGAAGTGGAAGGCCAAAGACCCCAGATCATCAAGACTTAAAAAATTAAGTCATTCAAATACCTTTCCATTCTAAAAATTATTTTCTAACACACACAAATGAACACATGAAAACAGAAACTCTAGGCTTATGGGGAATAAACCACCAATTACATACAAGGCATGACACCAGGCTTGGGCTTTTGTAAAAATTTGCTGAAAAAAGGGCTATGAAGATATTAAAGTTCTATTAGTGATTATAAAACTTGGGAGTTGTCAGGGAAAAAAGCAGGTTTCAGCCTGTGTAAGGAAAATTTCCTCTATGGATGGGTTCTCTCCATTTGAAAAGGATATTTTATTTTACTTTTTCAACATTTATTTATTATTGAAACACACTGAGAGATAGAGCATGAACATGGGCATGAGAGGGGCAGCGAGAGGAGGACACACAGAATCCGAAGCAGGCTCCAGTCTCCAAGCCGTCAGCACAGAGCCCAACGCGGGGCTTGGACCCACAAACCATGAGACCATGACCTGAGCAGAAATCGGATGCTCAACCGACTGAGCCACCCAGGCGCCCCAGGAAAGGATTTTTTTTAATTTTTATTTTTTAATTTATTTTTGAGATAGAGACAGACAAAGCATGAACGGGGGAGGGTCAGAGAGAGAGGGAGACAGAATCCGAAGTAGGCTCCAGGCTCTGAGCTGTCAGCACAGAGCCCGATGTGGGGCTCGAACTCACGGACCATGGGATCATGACCTGAGCCGAAGTCGGACGCTTAACCGACTGAGCCACCTAGGTGCCCCAGGAAAGGATATTTTAAAAAAACAATACAAATTTCTAGTGTTCAAGAGCTCAGAATTCATAATGAATCAAAAGATGACTTTAGACTGGTCATGAAGTCTTAGCCAAAGGAATATTCCGATTTGTCGACCTTGATTCTATACAGGAGATAAAGTAGTTGAGGTAACAATAGTGAGACCTACTCTTCTGCCTGGATCTTGTCCCTACACATCAAATTCTTCAGTTACCATAAAATATTGAGTAGAAGTGCTATGGTCAATTACATAGCTGCAGTACAAGTAAGTCTCACAAACAAGTGAATTTTAATTATGGATAAAGAGACGAAGATGCTTGCTACAACTAGGCAAGGTTTGTTTCATATCCACCCTTCCCTCCCAGGCCACCCAAGACCACAAAGCTGCATTCTTTTTTAACAACGTCTTAGCTTTTTGTCAAAATTTGGTTCACTATCAAGTGTGTCTGAAACAATTTCCTTAGCACTCTTTTCTCTTTGTTCCCATGGTTTCTCTTTGTGCAGAAGCATCCTGATTTGAATAGTGTTTCTCACATCTTTACCATTCATCCCGTCTCTACTTCCCTAATCCAACACCCAGACTTGAAGGCCTTCTTGTACCAATTATAGAAAGAGCATGCCAGTCCTCTTCTCAAATACTGGTTCTCAAATATTTGCAAATCAAATGGTTCGCAATTATTAGTAAATCATGTATTAGTCAGGAAGTCTTTGGTTATAGTAACTGAAACTGTAACACAAAGGCTTGAGCAATAAAAGTTATTGGTTCATGCAACCAAAAACTCCAATGACAGGATTTGGCTTGATCCAGCAGCTGAACAATGCCACCAAGACTATCTTTATAGCAACCCTCTGACTTTACATGTTGTATTCACCCCAGGACGTGTGTTGATCTTCAGATGATCTGTAGTATCTCCTAAAGATACAGCTTCAATTACTTTCAGTAGGAAAGTAATAGTCTGTTTCCCCAGTAGCTGAATTAAAACACCAGTATCCAGTCTAGTTGTACACATCCGTTCCACGGGACCATCACTAAAACAATCATTGTGGCTGAGGGGATGGGAAACATGGATTGCTTACACCAATCAGGGCCCTCTGGGGCTGCAGGAGAGGTCAGTGTTACCCAAACTTCACGGTTAGGACATTTGGGACACTGTATTTGGAAAAGAGAAGGGATGCTTGAGAATCAATCTAGCAAATTGTGACTACAAAACTAAATCTTTGATATTTATCAGATTGTGATTCTTCTGTACTTTCTATTCCTTACAACGTCCCTTACAATTGTCCCAAAATATCGTAACATTTTCTATATAGCACGTGCAATATGAATAATAATATTAGTAGAACACAAACATATGGAGAATAAATGCTGAATACATGCTTGCTATATAAAGTGGATACATTTGGGAATCAGAAGTTGCAAAGGAAATAAAATTTGGAAATCGGATTTAAACAAATTTGTCATTTAAAAAACTCATTGTGACCACAGACCCATATTATGCTTTTTAAATTATTGTTCTTTCACTCCTAAAGCACCACACGTTTTGAACCACACTTGGAAAGGATATTTAGTTCTCCAATATTTTAATCGTGATTTTATAATTTTATTGGAGGAAAAAAATAAAAGTTAAAATATGGCTTTTAAATAGGGTAGCCATACATACTGGTTTATCCAGAAGAGTCCTGGTTTATGCCTTTTATCCCCAGTAACTATTAATACTTTCACCCTCAAGAGAGTCCTGCTTTGTACAATAAATTACATGGTCAGTCTAATTTTAAATAAATACCAAACATCTATTTTATTCTCTAAAAAATTTTTGAGACAAGAAACTACCTAATCAAATAAAAATAATGTTAAACAGGTATACTCTTTGAATGAGAAAAAAGGATAATTCAATTTTTCATGTTGTAAGAAATACAGCATTGCCTCTAAAGTCTGAAAGAAAACTCATTTAAAGCCACAGCTGTTGTGCTTTAGGGATATGGATTAAAACTCATCATTATCTTTCTGTTAATACTCTTCCCTGGACCAATCAGTGGTCATATGGTGTTTACAGACCCTGGACACTGAGCTGACTTGAATGGCCTTTGTATTGCAATGCAATCAGATTATGTCTAATCTAAATGCGGGGTGTCCTTTATAGAACAGACAAATCCTAATCCCTCATTTACAGAAGCAAAGCCAGTCCAGTCTCTGATGGCTATCTATTCATTTCCATTTTTTTAAATTTTTAAGTGACAGAAATTAAAATAAATTTTAAATTCACTCACTCTAAATTTAGTATAAAAGTAAGTATTCAGAGGTTTTGAGCTGTGGTTAAAGCACTGTTTTGATAGCCTAAAATATGTTATTACAAACACAGTTCTTTAGTTCTTTTTCTTCTATAGAGATTAACAAAATAAACTACCCCATAATTCTAAAAGAATAAAGCTAAGCTTAAAAAACATCTAATTTCCCATTCTCTAAATCACTTCAGAGTTTATTTTAAAGCTCACATTAGTTAGCTGCCCCTATACATTATCAGTTAAGACGAAATAATGTTTTAAAGCCAAAGTTTCCACAAGAGGACTCATCAAACCTTTCTGGATTGGACTTTCTGCCTTTTGCTATTTCATTACGCTATTGTCAAATCTCGCTTTGCCATTAAACAGAGATTCAGTACCATTTTCAAGGACATGAAGGGTTAAAGTAAGGATGTGGCATCACCTCCTTGCCCCCCCCACCCCCCCTCCCGTTAACTCATGGCTTTCACTATCTTTCAGCCCCAAGCCTGTTCTCTTTCACTGTCATCCCCTTCCTCTCAGGACTCTAGAATTCACTGTCAGTATCCTGATGCCATCTCCTTCCTCAGCTCCGCAGGCTTCAGTGAGACTAAATTTGGGGAAATCCTCCTTTTTAAATTTTACATCATCTCTGTGAACCATTTTCTCATGACCTGAAAATGAGAGTCTAAAAGTAGAAGAGAATAAATAGATAAAGAAGTAACTGAAGTATGGCAAACAGCTCTTCCAGAATGTACCTACCGCCCTCATACTTATCAGTTTGGGGTTTGAAATTGTCAAACAGGAATGGAGTTCAATTTTAAAATGAATAAGGGAGAAATTTTCTAGTGCATCAGGAAGGGAAAGAGTATTTCCACAAAGATGTTAGTGGTTGGTTTCTTAATACAACTCTATAAAGACACAAATAAAACAACAACCAAAAAAGCAAGGGCTTTGGTGTGCACATGAGTTTTCTTCTGAGATGGAGGTTGCTCCTTCACAATGAAAACACATTTCAGCTCTAACTTTGATGACTGATTTCATTCCTGTTGAAATACTCAGGCATCACTTTCTCCAGCCCCATCCATCTCTATGAAGCAAAGAGCTCTATTGATAGCTCTGCTGAAAAGCAAAAATATTCCTGAGCAGTGCCTTTAAGGTATTTAGCACACTCCCTTGGAGTAGGAGGTCAGTAGCAAAATATTTTTCCACAATGCACACAATGGATCTGTATCTAAAATGAATGGGTCAGGGTTTTTTTCATCTACCTTATATATTGTCCAGGATAAAATTCTTACCTAGATTTCTCTCAGTGCCTAGCACCTGCCCACAAAATACGTGCTTAAAATAAATAGCAACTGCTCTTGCACCTATAAATAATGTAATAAGAAAGATAAGTTTGAAGCTAAAGTTTTATTAGACATACATGAGAGACAAATTTAGCTGACTTCTGGTTTATGTATCAATTCAAAACATTCAAACCCTTTATCTAACCAACACTTATTAAATTCCTACCATGTTCTAAGTATGACAGTAGATAGAAGGCAAACTAGAAACTCATCCTAACTTTAAGGATGTTAAAATCCAATAGACATAATTATTTAAGGAGATAAAATGATATAGTATACTACAAGAGAATGATAAGTTCTTCATCATGCCCTCAATTTACTACAGACCACCATACGTCAGATACCATGTTAAGTACCAGGGATATAGGAGTCAGTAATGCACAAATATGATGAGAGCGTAGGGGAGAAGGAGGGCACAAGGAACAACCAGAGGAAAAACCTGTAGGTTTGAAGGAGGTATCAGAAGGGAAGGGTGAAAAGAGACTCAAGGAGAGTCTAGATCATGGTGGTCCTTACATGCTTCCCTCCAAAATTAAAATTCTATCCTGTAGACAATGGTAGGTCATTAAAGATGTTTAAGGAAGTATCTCTCTTCCACTATTCCAAATAATTAATAGCTGATTTCATAACAGCATTTTAAGGAAATGACAACTCAGTGGGAAATTAGTGTTTTATATTTTTGTAAATATAAATAATTTATTTGCAATATATAATTTTGACATGCAAAAGATGAATAATAATTCATAGTATCATTTAAATAATATTAAATATTATTTTTTTAAAAAACTAACCCTAAACCCATTACTTATAACCAGAACTTCCCACATTTCCTACCCTCCTATTGCTAACTGCTACCTATTAAATGCTGCTTCCCTGACGCCACAGTCTACCACAAATTGATATTTGAATATTTTCCAGTTGGGGCTATTACAAATGATGCTGCTATGAACATTCTGTGCCTTGGGTACACAGGTATACACACTTGTGGAACCGCTGGGTTTGCCTTATTTACTTATTGTTTGTAACATTGATACTTTCAAAAGGGAGCAAATATAAGACAGAGACATGTGCGAAACCACATAAGACATAAAAATACATTCTACAAAGAACATCTAGACCAAAATTTAAACATTATTTACTAAATTGTATATCGATTCTTTCACCATGAGCCCACCATATCACATACCATTTAGGGATAATGGCCTTTTATTTGGGCAGCTTTTTTTTAATGTTTATTTGAGAGAGAGAGAGAGAGAGAGAGAGAGAGAGAGAGAGAGAGAGAACAAGCAGGGGAGAGACAGAGAGAGAGAGGGAGACAGAATCCGAAGCAGGGTCCAGGCTCTGAGCTGTCAGCACAGAGCTTGCTGCGGGGCTTGAACTGGTGAATTGCAAGATCATGACCTGAGCCGAAGTCAGAAGCTCAGCTGACTGAGTCACCCAGGCACCCCTAGGCAACTCTTTATTTAAAGTACAACATAAACTCATTTCTGCTTTGTAGCTTAATTAAGTAAAACTTTTAAAAGAATAAATCCTTTATTAAATTTTGTCTTTCAAGTAATTTGCTTCAACATTAAGAAATGTGAGTGGCTACATTACTGCTAAAAAGAATGTACCAAGAGAATCTAAAAGGAAACATTTCTAGAAGAAATCGTTCCTGGTTTCCATGAAGTTTGAGAGTTTGAAAAATACAGATGACTTCAAGAACTTTAAAACCTTTCTTTCAAACAGGCCTATGTAACCAAATCACTGGCAAGTGTATTTCTGAAAATATTTCACAAGACTTCGATGATTTGAAATATATGGGTTTAATGGATTGCCTGGGCTCTATGCCTGGAAATCTTTCCAGAGATCAACTCATGTTTTTATTCCTAGGATCAATAATGTCAGCAGATGTTAAAGCTTGTTAGCTAAGTACAGTGAGAAAGAGAGAAAGAGAGAAGGGAGGAAAGGAAAGGAAAGGAAAGGAAAGGAAAGGAAAGGAAAGGAAAAGAAAAAAAGAAACAAAGAAGCAAAGAAAGAAAGAAGGAAAAAGGGGTGCCTGGGTGGCTCAGTCAGTTAAGCCTCTGACTTCAGTTCAGGTCATGATCTCTTGGTTGTTGGGTTTGAGCGCCACATTGGGCTCTGTGCTGACAGCTCAGAGCCTAGAGCCTGCCTTGGATTCTGTCTCTCCCTCTCTCTCTGTCCCCCACCCTTGTGTGCTCTCTCTCTCTCTCTCTCTCTCTCTCTCAGTAAAAACAGTTTCAAAAATTTTAACAAGATGCAATTTTAAAAAAACAAAAAAGAAATATCTTCTCATAAGTATCTTCAATTACTAGAGAAAAATTAAATGAATAACTGAATGTCCATGCAAAATAATAAATCTAGACACTAATCTTACACCTTTTAAAAAAAGTAACTCAAAATGGATTATAGACATAAATGTAAAACACAAAACTAAAACTTCTAGAAGATAACATAGGAGAAAATCTTGGAGACCTTGGATTGGGCAACGAGTTTTTGCAACTTGTTGGTTGCGACACCAAAAGCATAATCCATAAAAGAAAATTTGATAGTGGAACTTCACTGAAACTAAAAACTTCTACTCTGTGAAGATAATGTTAAGAGAATGAAAAGCCACAGGCTGGGAGAAAATATTTGCAAAACACAAATCTGATAAAGCACATGTGTCCAAAAAATACAAAGAACTCTCGAAACCTAACAGTAAAAAAAAGAAACAACCTAATTTAAAAAGGGCAAAAGATATGAAAGGACACCTCATCAGAGAAGATAGGCAGATGGCAATTAAGCATATGAAAAGATGCTCAATATCATAGGTCACCAAGAAAATGCAAATTAAAACCACAAAGAGATACTAGTACATACCTGTGAGAATGGTTGCAATTCTATTATAATGGCTGAAACACTGACATCATTAAATGCAGAGGATGTGGAACAACAGGAACACTCATTTATTACTGGTAGGAATGTAAAATGGTACAGCTACTTTGGAAGACAGGCAATTTCTTACAGAGCTAAACATAGTCTTACCATATGAGACAGCAATCACACTCCTAGGTATTTACCCAAATGAGCTGAGAACCTTTGTCAAGACCTGCACACAAACGATTATAACAGCTTTTGGTTTTAGATTTATTCTTAAGTAATCTCTACACTCAACATGGGGCTCAAACCCACAAGGGTCACACGATCTATCAACTGAGCCAGCCAGGCGACCCTATAACAGCTTTATTCATAATTCCCCTACTTGGAAGCAACCAAGATATCCTTCAATAGGTAAATGGATAAAGGAATGGTGTTACATCCAGACAAAGGAATATTATTCAGCAATAAAAAGAAATAAGTTATGAAGCCACAGAAAGACATGGGAAGGCGGGAGGGACCTTAAATGCATATTGCCAAGTGAAAGAAGCCAATCTGAGAAGGCCACACACTATATGATGCCAGCTATATGACATTCTGGAAAAGGCAAAGCTACGCAGACAATAAAAAAGATCAGTGGTTTCCAGTGGTTGGGAAGGAAAGGGAAGAGAAAGAGAGATGAATAAGGGGAACACAGGGGATTTTTAGGGCAGTGAAACTATTCTGTGAGATTCTGTAACGGTAGATAACAATAAGCATTTGGCAAAACTCATAGAACAGTACATCACAAAGAGCAAACCCCAATGTAAACTATGGAATTTAGTTAATAGTAATGTGTCAATACTGGCTCGTCACTTGTAAAAAATGTACCACACCAATGCAAGATGCTAACAATAGGGAAACTGAAGTAGGGAATATAGGAAACTCTGTACTTTCTCCTCTGAATTTTCCATAAACCTAAAATTGCTCTGAAAACTAAAGCCTACCAACTAAAAAAATTAAATAAACTGATTTTTATTTTTAGGCAGTTAACATTTTTGAAAATCTAGTATAATACTCATGAAATGGAAAACAAGAGAAATTGCACTTGAATCCTAAACTTAAGATGCCTGGTCCATCCAGACTTCCTTTTCTAGGCAGTATTAGTAATCCTAATAATGATAATAATAATGATGGATAACAGTTACTATGCATTTACTAAGTGCACTATGCTACAGATTGTACATATTTGCTAATTTAATCATCACATGAATTTATGAGGTAAAAATTGTTACCCTTGATTTTCAAATAAGAAAATAGGATTTTTCCCCCATTCACTTAGCTAGTGAATGGTAAGGGACAGACTGACCCCACTATGCATCTTAAACCATAGTGCTACATTGCATTTTACTACAAAGTAAAAATCTAATAAAATTACATGAACATCTCCCAAGGATTCCAACTTTATCAGATTAGGTCACTTGAAAAAAATAGTTTAAAATGGGCTTATAATCTAAATTATGTATTTCTATTTTTTATTCAAAAAATCTTTTTCATGTGTATTATTTGTTTTTGAGAGAGGGACAGACAGACTGCGAGTGGGGGAGGGGGGAGAGGGAGAGAGACACAGAAATCCAAAGCAGGCTCCAAGCTCTGAGCTATCACCACAGAGTCTGACCTGGGGCTTAAACCCATGAACCATGAGATCATGACCTGAGCTGAAGTCAGAGGCTTAACCAACTGAGCCACCCAGGACCCCCTAATTTATGTATCAAAAAAAAAAAACTATCTGTGACCTACAAATACTTGGCTATGCTTTCATGAACTGAAAGTTTAATCTCTTATTTTCTAGAAGTAGACTGCCTTGCAGGCAGATACCAATGCTTTCATGGCCTAGAAGTCTGCTCAAATGCTCCTTCCAAAGGAGAAATGAGAGGTCAGTTTGGTTATAGCAAGTAATAGGCACACGGGCTGCAGGTCCAAGCCCTAGGCCAGGAGTCAGAAGACCAGTGTTGTAATCTCAGCTTTGCCAGTCCTGTGCCAACCACCTCTGTCTCTTGGAACTTGGATTTAAAGACAGTGACACAGAAAATCTCTGAGTATCTTCCAGTTCTCTGATTCATGGATTTGGTACCTTATAGATTATTAATTCTTGTGACAGAGAAAAATAACTCAGTCATAAGGCAGGAACAAATTATGACAGGGTATAGAATTTCATTTGAATTGAGGCAAGACTGCTTTAGTATAACATCACTGGTGGGGCTGAAGGTCTGTGGCACAGCCTCTTTCCACAGGCAGGTCTTGGAATAGCTGAACAGTCAGATTAATTAAACTGTGTTAGTATTAGGAAGATGAGTTCCACTTGGGACCTCAGGTGATTTTGGATAACCAAAGCCCTATGCAAAACTTAAAATAGGAAAAGTCTGGCCTTGTGCTAGATTTACAAAGGAACGTCCCTCTTTCTACCAATGCCCTCCTCAGCTACCTACCACCTTGTGTCCCTGCTTCACTAGGCATCCATCCCACGATGTTCCTTGAAGTTTCCTATGTGCTACAAAATATTCACCTCTTCTATTAAAAAATGCACTGTTAGTATAGCTCCTCTAGGATTTGGAAGGAAAGCAAACAAATTAAAATGAATCAGACTACAAAATAAATGGCTGAATGGGGGCTTAACCCTTCCAGGGTTGATATTCGCATTTTTTAAAATGTTAATATACATAAAACTCTCAAAAAAAGGAATTTGGGCAAAAGGAAGTTTTGTGAGCTTTAAAAAAATTTTATTAGTTTTTAGGAAAGGAAAGCACTATTCTAGGATATCCTGACTTTATTACCCACCCCACCTTAGCAGACCAAATCAGAAAAATAAAACCAAACACCAAGCAACCCACCAACCCACTTCTGAATGATTGTTATCTGCAAGATGACAGGGTATGTGTGTTCTTTAGGCTATTTAAATTATCAGCCTAGATTGTCAACTATACATTTTATAATGTATATAAAATTCAAGAATTAAAGTAAGAAATACTTAGAGAAAATATTCAAGACATAACTGCAATTAATTTTTGTTGCATGAATAAATGCAGCATGCAAAGAGAAGTGTGCTGTTATCTTCAATAAGAAATATTTTATTCACTTTAATTTTCTCTGGTTTAGGTCCAAAAGGACACAACATTACATAAAACATCTTTCAAAATCATTTTATGGCTTCTTTAAAGTCTGCACAACCCATTATTTTACATTTCGCTAGGTATACTGCCAGGACACACTGAAGCTTCTGTGTGTGTGTGTGTGTGTGTGTGTGTGTGTGTGTGTGTATTTTTCAAACAATCAGATGCTTTGTGCAATTTTAATTTATATAGACACAAATATTTGACTACATTTTTCAATTTTTAGTCTTCTGTTTCCCCAAATGTGCCTTTACTGTGACTATTTCAGGAGAATACAAAGGAAAATTATATAAATAAAATGATCTTTTGTTTTTCTCTGAAACTATTTCTAGACCTCACAGTAAGATGTAATATCCTTAAGAAACACTTCTCTATAGAAGATGAACACTTAAAAAAAACCAGTGAGGGGCGCCTGGGTAGCTCAGCAAGTTGAGCGTCCGACTTCAGCTCAGGTCATGATCTTGCATTTTGGGAGTTCGAGCCCCGCTTCAGGCTCTGTGCTGGAAGTTCAGAGCCTGGAGCCTGCTTCAGATTCTGGGCCTCCCTCTCTCTCTGCCCCTCCCACACTCACACTCTGTCTCTCTCTCCGTCTCTCTCTTAAAAATAAAAAAACATTAAAAAAATTTTTGAAAAGAAACCAGTACAAACACACAATGGAAAACACACACATGCATGCACGCACGCATGTAGTATCCTGCTAAAAAAACAGGATAAAATTCTCAAAGTTAAAAATCAAGAGGGGAAAGTATTAATGCTAGAATCAAAACAAGAAGAAATATTATCTGCATGGTCCTTTAAAGTTCTACAAGTGTATTGATACCCATTAAGCCATGTTGATAAAGTTTCCCTATTTACCGATGGCTAGTACACACATTGTTATTTCATTAGAGCTTAAAGTTAAAAATGACTAACAGTATTTTTTAAACTTGGAAGTAATGAATATACCTTTTATGTAGTTTGGGCTTTTAAACCATGCTAATGTTTTACATATTAATAAGCTAAAAATTTAAGTAAGAAAGGATGGAGGAAACTAGAAGTAATTTCAAACAGAAACAAACCTAATTGCTTATCAAATAGATAACATACCTATACAGAAGGAAAAAAAATACAGGTAATTTTTGAACATAGCATGTGACTTTTATATCCTCAGTGAAATATATTTCAAGGATAAAAGGAAGGGCAGAAATATCCTGAATTTAATTTGTCTGTTACTAGTATGAGTGTAACAATTCTAAAATTTGGGGAAGGCTTATTGTTAGCTACAAATGAGTAAATATAAATATATTGATGTTGTCAGGACCTAGGTTTTTCTCTGTGGAGTAAGGGAGATTCTGATACATAAAGGGGGAAGGAGAAAAAAGAATGCTGTGGTGTTGGATTAGAATTACAGATGTCAGTGAGAACTCTCGTGTGTGTGTGTGTGTGTGTGTGTGTGTGTGTGTGTGTGTGTGTATTTATTTACTAGCTGCATCTACTAAATGGTTCTAGAAGCAGTGATACCCTCATTCTGAAAGCAATGACCCCTTAGTAGCAATAAATACATCTAGTTGCAAGACCTTGTTTTCTGAATATCATGATCCATTAAAAGAAACCACGAAATTTTGGAGAAATCACTGATTTCGGGTCTGGAGAAGGGAAAATAACAAAGTAAGCCTGAAACGTCTTTCTATCTTGGAGAAAAAGCACGCAAAAATTGAATTGAAACTATCATCCTGAAAGGGCTCTCACTAGTCAAATTTGGGCCAATAATAGCATCAAAATGTATAATTAAAGGAATGGATGAAAACATAATGAATTTTTTTAAAAATCCTTGAGTCCATACTGACTTTTTAAAGGGGCAGTGGGGAGGAAAGTTTTTCTTTACAAAAGCAAGCCAACTAATGAGTATAGAAAAACCAAGAGAAATAGAAAGTCACCATTTTCACAACTACCACAGCATAACTGACTCTGGAAAGATGCATCTGTAGATGCTAATATCATTAGGCGAAAGTCTATTAGGAAACAAGATATTCACAGAGTCTCCAGGCATCTCCCCATAGATTATTTATTGATTGCCAAGGGAAAAAGATACCTTTACAAGGGAGAAATCTAGCAGATACACCTTCACCAAATGATGAAGTTTAATATCAACATTAGGACAAATTAACATCTGATATAACACCTGACACTATGTACTATGAAGGATGCAACATCACCAATGGAGCATCTTGCCAAACACATTTAACCTAAATATAATCATTTATAACATTTGATGGTTTTGTTTTGCCAAAGCATTTCAAAGTTAGTTGCAGACATCATGACGTTTCCTCCTTAAATACTTCACCATCTGTCTGATCATGTCTGGGAAATTTAACAATGAAATACTTTTATCTATTATACAGCCTATATGGAAGTTTCCCAAATTGTCCTAATCATGTACTTTATAAATGATGCATCTGTAGATGCTAATATCATTAGCAAAATCATCAAATGACAAAGCAAAGGTAGCAAATTATTACCAATTGGTGACTCCACATGAACAGTTTTTGCAACTTTCCTGTGTATTGACTATTTTTCAAAATAAAAAATTGTTGGGGAAGGGTGAGGACACTCAAGGTAATGGGACACTTTCATGTGTTTTGGCCCCTGAATTCTAGAGTCCATGTTATTCAGGTGGGGTCTAAACCTACTGGGGTGCGTATAAACAGGTACACCACAGTGCCCGTGGGGTGCTGGTGTGCCTGGGAGCTAGGAGAACCTCGGCAAAGGTCTTTGGAATGTGGCACTTGTTGGAATACACTGTCCCTTCTTTACCGTGGTCTTCAAAGCCCTGAATTATCTGTGCACCTCAGTTCTCAATGCCTACCTGTCCTGCACTTATGTGTTACTCCTCCTTCCTTTCCTTTTTCTATTCCTCATAAGCATCAAAATCCTTTCACCTTGGACTAGTATATTCGGTGCCCTCTGCTTGGGAAGCTCTGCCTCCAGATCCTTGTGCACTGCAGGCTTCCCATTATGTAGGTCTTGGCCAGGGGTCCCCCCGCCTTAGCCAGGGTGCCCTTCCCTGACACCAGCAGCTCTAGAGTAATCCCTTATTTCCACACACTCTCTTAGAGCATCTTGTTTAGAGTTGTTCTTCATGCACTTACCCCAAGGCACAAGTCAGACGTTTTCTTTATGCATTTATTTATCGGTTTGTCAATTGTTCTCCCTTGAGGGGCCTTGTCTCTCTTGGCCACTCCTGTAACCCAGGGCCTTGATCAGTGCCTAACGTACTCTTTAAATGCTTATGGACTTAATGGACCCCAAGGTGCTAACCCCCCCCCAACCCTATGGATTAAATTCTGTATTGCTTCTCCTATGATATTTGCATTTACAGCAATAAAATAAAAATGCAAAATAAGAGAATTCAAGTCAATAGCCTCTCTCATATTTCTTTTAAAAGACAATTTCAAGATGACCTGAATCAATGCTCTTGGGTTTTCTAATGAAACAAAAGTATATTTGCAAACAATCACAAATCATTGCAAACGGGACCTCCCCACAAGCACCCCCTACCCCTTAATGAGTGAAGGGATAGAACTGCTGCTTTGTTTGCCCCAAACACTCCAGTTACCAGCCAGAGCACAGGATCAAACAATTGGAGGTGCAAACCTATTCTGCCTTTCCACTTCATTAAATCATATATCATTTTTACATGTGAGCCGCCAGGCCATAAATCATGTAAGACAGAATGAGAGCTAATTAAAGGGTCAGCTGAGCATATAATTTTGAATTCCTAGGCACCCAAAACCTGAGATTGACAATAAATGTGATAAAACGCAGAATCATTTGTTAACTAATAAAGCAAGGATTTTCAAGCTGCCAACTTGCTAAGCCACATTTTCATATATAAAAGAATCTATGTTGAATATAACTTTTATATGGTAATGAACTTTCAGTCATTTATCCTAGAGTACTTCATTAAAATACACTCATATTTTAATTTTTTTTTTTTTTTTTTTTTTTTTGCTAAGGATTACAAGGTCAAGAAAATACAAGTGAATTGTGTTCTCATTTCATATTGAAGTTCACTCCTGAGATGGGAAATACTGTTAATTGGTATTTCATAGCATTTTTCTTCCAAAATATGTTCAGAGAAAGCAGGTTAGTAGAAAGAAATCCCATTTGTCAAGAGGGAAAATGAAAATGGAGTTAGACCAAGATGGTCAAGGTCACTAAACAAGTCAGTAACTGTTCTGGAGCAGAACCTGAAGAGACAGCTGACTCACGGTGGTTTTCCCTCCTCCAAATACACTGCTTCATCTAAAAGGTATTTTGAGGATATACAAGTTTATGCATTTCATATTTGCATTCCTCGTGATGAAGAACTTTCACATTAGAAAGAAACTATCTTACTTAGACTCTAATAAATATCAAGACTATTCCTTCTTTTAAAGATCTTTATAGTTATAAAATAGAGCTTGAGACCTAACACATTGAGACAGCACAGTCAGATTAAATACTAGGTTATGGTTTTTAAAGAAAGGTACTAACTTTCTATCATTACTATAATTTAACAACCTAAAAAATAAGATCCATTTTCAGAGTTCTTGAATTACTAGATTTTTATCAACCTTAATATTACTTCAGAATCAGAGCTAAAAGAAACTAAAATTTTACGTGTTAAATATACTCACGGTCTATTTATCAATTCCTTAAACATACAAATCTCCAATATTTTCTGTGCAAGTCCAGGGTAGAAAAAACTGTTTCCCTCCTTGAATACAGACGTGGAAATGTGGGTATTAGTGAGTTACACAGGTCAAGTTTCCAAGACCGTGCCTGTTTTTAAATACTCTTTCCAAATAATATGATACACACTTCTCTCTGTGATCAAGTATAGGAAATGCAATAACAACAACAAACCACAGCTCGAGGACAACATATTCAAAAGACTGCTTGGATCTTTCCTAATCTTACATCCCAACGAACTGATCCCAACAACCCTGGTACTTCAGGATGTACAAAACAAGAAAACCTGCACAATAAACCCTGCCTACACAACGGATTTGTCTTTTTACCCCTCATACCACAATCTTCACACACATGAAATGCCTCACTGCTGATCATATGGAAAGTGTGACCAATATCCTTGCCTACATATCACCCCAACATCACTGCTGCAATACATAGGCTTCCATCCCCTCTACAATGCCAAAGGAAATGCTTACTGCATTGCCATTTCCAAAAAGAAGATTTCCTCAGGAAAAGGAAAGCACATGCTTCTATGGGATGCAAAGCTATATATAGATAGCTATATAAATATCTATATGGCTGGATCTACAAGCAAAAAATAGCAAAGAAGAATACTGGAAGCTTCATGATATCTCTAGTCTGTCATATCTTAGCACTATATACTCCTCTTTAGAAAAGAATTAGTAATTTGATGTTTGTTTTCATGACCAGAATCACGGAAGGTGAAATTAATTTATATAAAACTATATTTAAAATATTTTTTGCTTAAAAGAAAAATAATATGAATAATAGAGTAAGAGCTAAATATGAGTTATTACTATAAAAAACAACAACAACAAAAGACTTTTTGCTGCTCCTAGCAAAGGTCCACTTGAAAGTCCTTTCAGTTTCAGTGCTATATATTCTATCCTAATTCAAAGAACCCAGGATATATAAACCATCTGGAGGAAGAAAACTACCTAGAATTTGCATTCCTACCTGGGTTCTTTCTGGAGAATTCTTCTCCCGAAGAAGATTAACACCTGCCTCTAAAAGAGAACTGCTTAGCTGTGGTCAACAGCCTCTTACTTCTACTTGAAAATTCTTTTGAGACCTATTAAAGACCAGCTGTAAAAACTGTAGCCACTGAGCCAACCAATGATTTCTGAGTCTGTTGCTTCCATTAATTTCCTAACACACCTATCCACACGGACCTTACCAGAGAGAACTGTGCGCAGATGGAGTCTTTCCCACCACCCAAACCAACTTCCATGAATTTTCTCCCATGGATTTTCATTAGTCAATGGACTAGAAAATTTTCCAGTCAATGGATCACACAAAATATGGCCTTTCTTGACCAGAAAATGAATACTATCCTTATTCTAAAGTTATTTTTTTAAACAGTTTCTTGCCTATTTTTTTGAGAGACAGAAAGAGCACGCAAGTAGAGGAGGGGGGAGAGGGAGGGAGGGAGAGGGGGGGGAGAGAGAGAGAGAGAGAGAGAAAGAGAGAGAGAGAGAGAGAGAGAGAGAGAGAGAGATCTTAAACAGGCTCCATGCTCAGCACAGAGTCCAATGCAGGGCTTGATCACACAACCCTGGGATAATGACCTGAGCGAAAATCAAGAGTCAGACACTCAACTGACTGAGCCACCCAGGCACCCCTAAAGTTACTTTTAAATGTAATATTCGATAAATTTATGGTAGCATTTGAAATGATATGAAGTAAAACACAAAAATTGACATTTTGTGATAAGTATCTCTGTTTAGCTTAATTCTTTATCATTGAAATCTCTCATAGATGTTAAAAAAATCTAAGTGTTTCAGGTCACTGTTAGGGTCCCAATAAGAAAGAAATACAACAATCAAACTGGGAACATTTGAAGAGAGTTTATATTTACAAGTGCAGAGTCAGATGTAGAGGAACCACAAGGATATGCAAGAACCAGGGGTCTGAGTGGGGATGGGGTTACAACCCCCAGAGGAGTTACCTGAATCTAGAGAGCAGAAAAAAACCTTAAGAGGCCATATGGTGAGAGGCAATGACTACCACAGGACACAGCCAGCCTGTGGTATCCTTCCAGGATAGGGTCCAGGAAATAAACACTCTGATCTCATGCTCCTACCTTCTTCCTATCTCCTGCCAGCACTTTCCATTAACCAAACCCGACTATAAGACACAGAGGGCAAGAGATTCTGTAGATTCAGTCCATACAGGTGAGCCTCCCAGAGCAGAGAATTGAGTGGACAAAGGTTAGAGTGGAGCCAGAGGACAAATGGAAGATATCCACAGGCAGAGACAGACCACACAATACTTCCTTTCTAAGATTAGATTAAAGGAATGCCTGGGTAGCTCAGCTGGTTGGGTGTCCGACTCTTGGTTTCGGCTCAGGTCATGATCTCCTGGTGCTTTCAACTTGTGCTTTCCCTTCCTCTCAAAAATAAATAAACTTAAAAACATATATTATATAAAATTATAGCTATATTTTCAAAACATACAGAATCAAGGCATTCACATGGGATAAGAGCAGATGCAAGGTCCCCAGCACAGCTTGTCCCCCAGGATCCTTAAAATAAGCACATAGGCACTGGCAGTGCAAGGCAAGATCTTGCAGAGTAAGAAAGAGTTGCTCATTTCTTGCCACACCAGGTTAAATCCGTATTCAGGAAGATTTTGACAAGGTCCTCTAAACATGATACAAATGAGTTTAGATGTCTATGTGCGAAAATGAATCACAGAAGTTCTTCAATCCAAGCAATGCTATGATTGCATCTTTGTTTAGAAAGATTTCTCCAGCGGCATTATGGCATTGAGATGACAGGAGGACATGAACGAAAGCTGGGGGACCACTCAAAAATCCATTACAATAATCTAGGAGAAACAAATTCAGTATGGTCATTTTGTGGTTTATAATTTTAAAAATCTCTGGTGCCTAACACATTGTGATATATAAGGAATGATACAAAATTTGTTCCTTTAATTTTGAAGTTTCTATATCCTTGCATTGATTTCTCTTGCTTCTTGACTTCCCAGAAACAATCATTCAAGTCCTATTGACTCTAACTTTTTAGCATCTCTAGAAGCTCCTCTTATCTCTGCTAATGCCTTGATAAAGGCCGCATTTATCATATAGACTAGCATCCCTCAAATTATGTACAAACTGTTCTTGAGGATTCCATGAAAAGGAAATGTTTTCTTGTCAAATACTGTGGGGAAGTCCTGAGATAAACAAATTTAAATAGCTTGCTTATATGACTTGTGAATTCTTAGAGAGGGGAACCACATACAGAAGTTCTCCCTTTTCATAGAAAACATAAGGACATCTCCAGGGTCAGTGGTGCATCTCAGAATATAGATTGTAAAATGCTGACATGGACAAACTAATGTTTTTCTTGTAGTTCAGTAAAACTTCATTCAGTCTGCTGACTTTTCTGTATATATTATCCGCAGGAAAGAGATTGCATAGTGTAAAGTGGGGGGAAAACAGGTAATCATTTCTTGCAGTTTGAGTTTCAAACATTAGGGGAACTCATGGGCAACAGACTTGGAAGAATATGATGAGGAAGAGCAAAGCTTCCTACATTTAGACTAAATAAAAGGGAGAGAAAGAGAAATAGCTAAAGGGTAATTGCAGAGATTTTGGACTTACGTGAATACCTGAAAAGGGGGGCCCAAGTCCCAGCCTACTCACCAGCCTTTCACTGAGCTCAGATGGAAGGAAAGGTAAAAAAAAATCCCAGAAGATTTGGTGTATCTAAGAAGCTAGGGAATCTGTGCCTTCTTGGGAAGATGGAGCCCTGAGAATAAGTTATGACTTTGTAAATAAATGGGTGAAATGTACTATATTCACGTCTCTATTGGAGTTTCTCAATGTCAGTAATATTAACATTTTGGTCCCAAAAAAATCTTTGTTGTAGGGCTGTCCTGTGCTTTAGAGGATGTTTAACAGCATTCCTGGCCTCTATCTTCCCCAGTTGGGATAACCAAAATATTTCTAAACATTGCCAAATGTGCCTGGGGGAGCGGGGGAATCCCAGAAAAAAACCACTAACCAGGGCACCTGGGTGGCTTAGTCAGTTGAGTGTTGGACTGCGGTTCAGGTCATGATCTCACAGTTCATGACTTCAGCCTGCATTGAGCCTGTGGTTGTCAGCTCAGAGCCTGGAGTCTGCTTCAGATTCTATGTCTCCCTCTCTCTCTCTTTCTCTGCCCTTCTCCTGCTTGTGCTCTCTCTCTCTCAAAAATAAATTAATAAACATTTTTTTTTAAATGAAACCCACTAATCTAGGTAGATAGAATCCTAGACAGCTTCAATCATTTCCTCCTGGCACAGTATAGGTTATGAATAGTTGAATGAAAACATTTTGGAGGTTCTAGAGCAACCTGCATGGATGATGTGCTAAAACCAGATGGGACAGAGAAAAAGCAAATCCAGGGCTATGGATGCCAGAGAAGACCGATCATTCTCAAGGACAAAATGGTACACTCCCCATGGACACCTCCACATCATAGCTGCACTGGGTACGAATGGAAACACTGGAGCATAGCAGGTAGTGAGCTGCCTATGTTCAAATCCCAGCTCTAGTCATTAAGAGCTGTTGGACTTTGGCAAATCACTCAACTTTCTGGGCCTGTTTCTTTATCTATAAGATGGAGATAATAATAGCATATACCCTAAAGTGTTACTATAGTAATTAAATGAGTTCAAATTTATAAAGTATGTGCACTGTACATAACTAAGCTTTGAATAAGTGGTGGTTTTATATGTATATAAACACTCTGTGGACTGAGATCCAAGTCAAAGAAGGAGAGTACAATCCTCAATTGTATAAGTTTTTACCATCAAGTCAAATGAGGCTCACAACAGAAACTGAAATTTCTAGAAAAAATGAAGTTATTTTTACATTACCAATTTGTGTTTAGAAATTTCTTCTCACTATGTTGGTATCTTTGCATCCAGTCTAACCTTCTCTGTCTTCACCTCTCTGTGTATCTTCCTACCATCATTGTAATCATCATTCTACATCTCAAATTTGATCACATAATGGATATCTGATCAGTCATGGTCACAGAGAGATGCTTCCAGTGTTCAAAGCTATGTGGTAGAGGGTATAGCATGTGAGTTTATGGAGTTTCTGTGTAAAATTTTATTTGAAAAAGTGATATATGCTCCTTCAAAACATTTGAAAATCATTGGCCCACAGAGATTCCACCAGATGGCAGTCAAGCCCACCCATGAGCAGTCCTGGCCCATCCTTCCAGCTGTTTATAAACACAACTCTAGGATCCAGATGAAGAAAATCACTGGTAGAGAACACATGTGCTGTTAACTTCATAATTTTGCACATGCTAGTTCACCGGCTTGAAATAACTTTCTCTATCTCCTACAGATGTGATGTCAAGGAAGGGATCTTTTGCTGAGAAACATGCTCAGATTTGCATTTTTTAAAGAAAATTCATGAACTGGAGGCCTCTCCTTTGGTGCTGGGGGCCGTGCTTTATGTGCTGTAGGATTTTTTGCCAAGGCTGGAGACACCTATGATAAGATGCATGGCTTCCCTAAATGTATCACATTCCCTCACAAAGTCCTGCCACAGCACTGGGTTACTCCAAAGAAGGAGACTAACCTTGAATACACCAACTTTAGGAAATCAACTCTCTCCTTCTTTCATATTTCCCTGCTTACCCTTCTCAAAGTTCCCTGCTGCTCTTCCCTTCTGGAATACTGTCACCTCCAGGGGCCTCAAGAATACCAAAGCCAGTCTCTAGTCTATTACAGGCAACTTCTGCTTTCTTCTCTGCAAGGCAACTCTCCCCTGAGGCCAGGGGAGCACACAGGCCTGGCTGCCTGCTTGGAAAGGGAAAGGAAGTGCCCATGTAGAGTGAAACAAACTCTATCACAGTGAATCACGACTCCACCTGCATGGGTATCTCAATGAATCACCACTTCTTTCTTCATATTTTTCATGAATAAGTTTAGTTTTGTGGTCAGAAGAATACATGACTAAAAAAAGTCCAGTCAGGACACACATTTATGTTGAAGCACCATTATGCAAGCTAATCTGTAATATAGGTATACGACAGAAAGCAGTATCTTGCCAGTAGCTGCTTTCTCCCTTTCCCAAACCTTCAGCATGGTTTATTCAGTGATGAAAAATGTTATTTCCTCAAGAGGGTCACCATTCATTGTCTTCACTCATGCATTGATGTTCATACCCTTTCAGTTCAATGCCACAACCCATCAGATCACCTTCTCCTCTGTCCCATTTGGCAGCCAGTCTCAGGACTGCTGCTGGTTTTCCATCTGTCAAATTCAATCTATCTTCAAAAGAGAGGCAGGGCCTGGAGAGTAGACTGAGCAAAGAACAACGAAGGCAGACTGATTTCACCCTGGATTTGGTCTTCTTTGAGGGGAGGAGGAATCCTAATAACATGGAAAATTCCTTAACAGGAACTTTGCTTCCTGGCTCTGTGAGAGTCTGGCTAGAACTGAGCTTCCAGCCTGGGAGATAACAACCCCATACAGTGAACAGCTTTTGCAGCTGTTCCTTGCCCAGCCATGAAGATTCCTCTTAACCTGCAGCAAGAGGGTCAAGGGAGGTAGCAGCCATTCTGAACAATTCTGTGCAGTGTGCTCACACTCCCTGTTACAGCAGATTGATCCAGAGACGATAGCCAATCCAAGCTAGCCACTTAGAGTGAATAAAACATTCCCACATAACTTCCATAAAAATAGAACCAAATGAAATGGGCTCTTTCATTTGCTAGTTGTGTATCCTAGGGTAAGGCATTTAACCTCTCTTGACCTAGTCAAGTTAATTGTTTGAACTAGATGATGTTTAAATTTCCTTTCTACTCTTGCAGTATGGTTTTTGTGATGAAGGTGAGTTCTAGAGTCAGTGACAACTGGGTTCAAGATCATGTTCTGTCTGTTACTAGTCTTATTACTTAGAAACGTTCCTCAACTTCTTAAGCATCAGTTTCATTATGTGTAAAATGGGGATGATGATAATGTCTATCTTGTTATTAAAGGATATAATACATGTTAAGTGCTTAAAACACTACAACACACAGTAAGGTTGCCTGTGGCCTCTGGTTGCTATTATTGTTGTTCTTTCTATGAAATAAAATTTGAAATTAAAGGATAGGAAGGAAGGAAGGAAAGGAAAGAAGGAAGCCAAGGTGAAAATATAATTGTTCAATTAAAGGAATGCTTTGAATAAAAAGATCAAACCATTTAGTTTATCATTAGGGCAAAGAGGTAGAAGAAGGGTAGACAAAGAATAAGTATGACTCTCCAGTAATGTAAAAATGTACAGGATGTTTAGTTGTGGCCTTAAAAAAAAAGTAACACTATTTATCTCAAACTGTATCACTCTCAGAACATAAGTAAAAATCTAATAACAAAGGGTATTCCAAATACAAATAACATTCAGTAAAATCACAACTCTCTAACATATGATAAACTACTCAACTTGAGGAACCATACTGAGGACTTACTTTTTCCATTGCCTTTCTTTGTAACCTTGTCTTGGTGACATGTACAATATCCATATACCAGGGAAATCCTTCCTTCAAACATCAAGAGCATATGGCTCACTACTCCAACACAACACAAAATTGATTATCTCAGATCCAAATGATTTTCTCAACCCAGAAATTACTCTAACTCCCCTAAAGATGGTAATGTTTTAAGAGTCTCAGAAAAAGAGTCTAGGATGTCTATTATAGAATATTTTTCTGTATACAGATGGTATGTCCTGGTAGCAACTTATGCCATACATTTACTCAAATATGTAGCCTTATCCCAGTTCAATTCTTTGGTGAGTCAATGATCTGATTGGGTACAATGCAATGAATGGAAGAAGGCGATAGAATGTAAGACAAGTAAGAGATAAAAATAAATAAATAAAAGAACGAGTTCTGTATAATGAGGCAGAATATAATGCCACCCTCAAGAGATGTAAAATCTCAGCAATAGATGGGCTGCAGTTATTGAAGGCAGTCGACCCAGGGTACCTCAGCCAGAACAAAAATGTCATTCTGCCTATAAAGGTAAAAGCAAGTGTCACTAAAATTGATGGGGACAGGAATCAAAGATAAACTCATCATACAAAGGGCATGTCACATCTGCCTCTCGTATAAAAGAACTGTATGGATCACATGCGCATTTTTCACATCATATTTGTGAAGATTTGCAGCTCTTGTTCTATTTTCTGGGCTTGCATGTGCAAAGCACCATGTGCACAAATGACCGTTTCAGATGGGCCACACTAGGAATTTGGCAAGAGTTTCCCTATTTGGGGGATCCCCGGTACATCCTAAGGAATGCAAGAACTAAATGATTTATGGTTCCATATTTACAATGTGGTATCAGGTGCCCTAGAATTCAAAGTATGTTTATGGTGGTCTTGGATATCTTGGAACAAAATGAGTCACATGTCTCTGTCCTATTCAACTCTGTTGGCACTGTCAAAAGTTGTCATGTTGTGTGGCTGGCAGGACTTTTTCAAAGCCAACTGGTTCTTTTGCACGATGATGAAAGACAAAGGGAACATTTCAAAGATTCTCTTAGACAATATTCTCCCCACTGACATATTTGCACGTGGTAGTGACTTTTAGTTGTTGAAAGTCACCTTGGAGGAGTTAATGACTTGCTGACTATCAAAAAAGTAATCAGTGCAGGATTATATCCCAAATTTGGTGTTATTTGGTTACTTTTATGCTTACATTTTAAAACCATATTCTTGTAAAGAACCTAGCATGTCTATTTTCAAAATGTGGAACTTAGTTGGATCCAACAGCCTTAGGATCTTGAAGTTATTTCAGAACCAGAAGTACAGATTTAATTTAAGTGATCCTAATCACTCAGACATCTAATGAGATATGTTTCCCACTTGTCCTGTTACATTTACATATTTTTAAGTGAGAATTTGCTGATATGAGGTAGTGCTATTAGGAAGGAGTTTGCTCAGGAGCTAACCTGTTAAAGCCTTTAAATGAGACACACATTCCATAGCCTGTTTACCTATTTGTGTGAGTCTATATAACCCCTCAAAATGCTTGGGAGGAAAAACTCTGTTTTATTTCACACATAAAATCTAGGAAGCTGCCCCAAGGCACCTTGGGCATAGTTTTCCTTTATAGAGTGGTCTCTCGGTGAACCCAGAGGGCTTGACCCTGTGTTGGAAGCAGGAGGCTCCACCCAATTACTGTCCTCAGACTTCAATGTGCTAAACACGGACAGGTTTATAATGGAGATTTGGATTCCGTAGCCCTGAGGTGGAGCCTAACATTCTGCATTTTTAAACAAGCTTCCAAGTGACATCAATGCTGCCTGTCCATGGACGAACCCTAAGCAACTAAGGAGTCCGCTCTCCTTGGTGAGAGCTCAGTCCTTCTCTGCCACTGAACTGTGCCACTCTGGGCATGTTAGCCAGCTTCTCAGTGCTTCCGTTTCCTTTCCTATACTACCAGAGAAGAAATAGAGGCTCTTAGCAAATTCAGAGAGTTGAAGAGAAAAATGGATAAATGAAATTAGGTGCATGCATTATGAAAAAAGTGTAAAGAGCTGCTTAATTAACAGACGTTTAAAATCATTGAAGGACATAAAGATAACTCTTCTCCTGAAACCAAAAAACTGGATGCTGTTGCTTCTGCTTCAAACTGCTGGTCTAGGTGCCTGCCCTCTGGCAAGGCCACTGCTGATTACCTGGCCTTCTGCACAAAGTTATTTCTGAGTGGCCCCCTGGACTATACCCTGCACAACAGCACAATCCTCTGGAAAAATATTCCAAAGTCCTGCGTTCCATTAAAACCGTCTCAAGACACTAAGTTATTGAATGAAACTGTAGGGAGGAACAGGAGATAATTTATAGTTTATATAACTTTCTCAACGAAAATTTACCTATTGCTACCTGCTTGCCTTACACATGACAGAAGTGAGAGCTGGTGACTCTGTGTGCAATACCACAAAAATAATTAAGGGTAGAAATAGGACCAAAAACAATGTGTTTAGTTCCCAGTTCAATCTGCCTTTGCTCCACAATGGAGGCCATTTTCCTAAACTCTTTCTTCTCAAGTTCCTTGAAAGTCATCCGCAGCCACTCTTGGTTTTGTGGCAGTTGATGGTAGTGGTGCCATCGGACCAAAGCAATGTTATACCAGATGAAGAGGAAAAAATGGTAGGAACAAAAAAAGAAGTAGTCCTCATAAATGAAGCAGGGAAAAAAGAAACATGTAGCTTCTGTAGCAGGTCATTCCCCCTTTGTCCTCGCAGAGGAGATTCAGGAAAGAATAACTGAAATACCTACTGGGTTTACAGATCCTCAGAGATGCTGTTACCTATTTTAATCCATTTTAAACAGAGCATCTTTTTAAAAGTATACTGCAACAACTAGGCCACCCTAGAACTAGAGTAACCGCTTGCCATATGATGAGGAACAGCTTGGATGGAGGGTCCATGATACCACACAAGCTCCAGAAAGAAGCCTGTGAGCAAAAGGGCATGACGAGTGGTGAGATCTGGACCTGGAAGGCGGCACTGCACATGAAAGGAACCAGCCTGGGATGCAGACTGATTAGCCGCGAAAAAGTGGTCATGAGTACCAAGCAAAGAATGAATTATGGAGTTGTGTGGAGAGAAATGGGCTCAGGGCAGATTTATTATGCTCCATTTCCACTAGCTAGCAGGCTGCACAGAGTCTCAGAGGTACAGATTTACTCAGGATTGAAATTTTACATCCAGGGACACTCTCAAATAATCTAATTTGGTGAGATGAGAAAATCGTATCTCGTAAAACTATCATCCCTTTTCAAAAGCCCATATAAAAGTTTACAGGCTGTTGAGGTATCTATCCAGAGCATGGGCTTCTATTAGAGGCGATATGGAGACCACGGGCTTAAAGATGAAATTATTTTAATAAGAAATGTTACTACTCGGTATGTGCAGTTTGTTCTTTACAACCTGAACCT
This sequence comes from Panthera tigris, assembly GCF_018350195.1. Taxonomy (NCBI): domain Eukaryota; kingdom Metazoa; phylum Chordata; class Mammalia; order Carnivora; family Felidae; genus Panthera; species Panthera tigris. The sequence goes on from NC_056667.1 coordinate 166,321,399, forward strand.
CATAAATTTTTATAAGGTGTCTATTTACTGTCAGATTGAGGAGCTGCTGTGTCACTGTTGCTCAGTCAAAGCTTTCGCAAATAAAAGAATCTTGGCTAGGTGTGATACATTATATGATATTAAGACAGACGACCCCGCACCCACTTCCAGTGTCTCCTCAGTAATATTCATGTCTTCTAGGTAAATGTTAAAGTAAATATATTCCCAGTCACTGTGAAATGGGTTGCTCTTTTGGCCATTGTGCGTGTGAGAGCAGAATGCCTTGGCAGGAAAAGACCTTGACTATCCTGTCCTAATTCTCGATGGAGGAGAAATGATGTGCAAGAGCACAATATAACTATGCCAAGAAAACTTCTTCAGGACTTGTGTGTGGGTGTCTTTCAGGGGTTGGAGAAAAGAGGGGGAAAAAAGAGAGACAGGGGACTATTTCCAAATAATAACCATTATCATTTTCGAAGTGCTCATTATGTTTCTAGGGCAGGATTAGCATTTCATACACGTTATCTCATTGAGTGCTTGTAGTGCTAGAGGTATGGAATGTCCTGGCCATTTTACAGGAGAGGAATCTTGACCTTAGAGAAGTTTACAATATTCCCAAGGCCATAGAGCAGGGACTCGAGCCAGTGTGTCCAATCAAAAAGAACACTGTTTCATACCAATGTCACCTCCTGACACTGCTTCTCATCACCGTTCTAGATTCTTGGTCACCCAGGAGAACACTAGGCAGTGGCAAAGGACTTCAAGAAACCTTGGAGAGGAAAAGATGTTAGGAACTGCAGTATTTCAGACCTGAATGAATCCCTGAAAATGGTGTTGACAAACTTCTCATTTTACTGGGAAGAAACAATGAGGTGGTCACAGAACTAGTTTGGGTTCACAAAGGCTAGTTAATAGCAGGAGCAGGATTTCCTCCTCATCCTACCAGTAATGCTGCCAAAGGTAACACCTCTGGTTGGGTTGCACAAGAGGTGGTTTTCCCTTTTTTAATTTTGGGGATTTTTTTTTCTTACTTCATTCTCTTTCACAAGCTTTTCCTCTTCCCCTAAAATAGAATGAATGGAAGAGGTGATTAGGATGTGTTTAGGAATGGAAAGGCAGGGTCAGGAGGAGAAAGAATATTCTGGTATTTTTCCTTTTATTTCCTTACCTTGAGGACAAAAGTCATCCTAGGTATTTCTTCTGAGGAAGAGGTATAATGGAAGGAGTAATCAAATATTCATTTAACAAACATGAGCTTTTACTATTTGTCGGGTGCTTGAAAAGACACTAACTAGATGAACCAGTCAAAGGGGTCTGTTCTCAAAGAGCTTACAGCCAAGTAATAAAAATCAATACAATCAATACAAACCTGATCATTATAATCTAATATTACAAACACCACAAAGAAAACAGAAGAAGTGATATGACAAGATTATCAAGGAGTTTAGCTTGAGGAGGATGAGTGTATAGGACAGTTTTTGTGAGTCACTGAAGATACAGGAAAGCATCTGCAGAACTCTGGCTAAGAGAGGACACATTGGGAGTTGTGCCTTTTGGCTGTTAGATGACATTATGCTCTGGCACATTATAGGTGCTCACTAAGTGTAATGTCCTTAAAAAGCAGGGGGGGGGAAAGGTGAGGTAATCATTCTTTCATCTTTTAAGGAGTCTAGAAGTACCTACCTCTTCACGTACCTCTTTTCTTATATGTCCCCCTCCCCTGCCTATAGTCACTCCTCAAATTATTTTATCAATAATGCCAAAAAGGGGATAGATTATAGTGATAGGCCAAGCTGAGCTTCCACTCAATCTTGGAATGCCTTGTATGTTTTTTCCGGTGGCTGATCCTCTCATCTGTCACCTACTTTCTCCTGGAGCAAGTACGAAACTTTCAGGGCACTACTCAACAGTATATGTATCATTAGAAAGTTCTCTCTCATATTGAACTGAAATATGCCTCCCTACAATTCCACCCACTGAATCTAACTGCACCTGCTTGAACTTGAGGAATGAGTTTACTTCTTTGTCCACATGTCACCCCTTCAAGTGTTTGTAGGCAGCTTCCATGTCAGTTCAAAGCCCTTTTATCTTGCACCCGATGGTGAGGCATGTGCCTTGTCCTGTCATTAAAGAAGGTTAAGAAATGTCAGCACAAGGGTGGAGAGACTTACAAAAATTCTGCTTTGTCTTTCTTCATGCTAGGCTGCTTAGAGTGGCTTCAACCAGTGCTGAAATCATGCTCTCAGTGCACACTTTCTTACAGTCATAACAGAGCTTGACAGCCACAAGGAAGTGGGTTGGTTCAAGAGGTCTCTGGAGTAGTACAATCTCCCTAAGTAAGCACAGGTCCCAGATACTACTAAAAACCCATCCCATCCAACACACATCATTATTAGCCCTGAGGAATGGTTCTGATCTCATTTTTCAAATGTTTTTCCTAATGTTAGAAAAAGAAACTTACCATGTCACCAGTAATTATCTCTTGAGAAGATCCATAAAGCCTGACTTTCCTATCTCCTATAAGCATTAATTCCCTCTCTCATTTAATTTGATGGGTGGTATCATTTTCCAGGTAGGTATATCTTTTTGCCAATCACCCAACTTTACCAAGCCCTGCTCCCTTTAGTTACCAGTAAACCTTCCTTACTGTTGAAGAAAGAGGTTGACATCTAGGAGGACTGAATCAGGCTACACATAAGGTTCCATCAAAACATGACCTTGCAATGAGGAAATGTTAAACTATTGACTTTTATAACACCTCACCCTCAATCAATCTCTGAAGTTTTATAGATAAAGGAGTATTTAATAAGACAGAAAACTGTTGCTCAGATTTTAAAATAATCAATGACACAGTTGTTCGTAATATAATATTGAATCATTTTCAATGTCACTTTTGTTTGTTATTTCATATAGCAACACTAGAACATTTTCTAATTTATATTTTTAAATGGGTCTACTGAAGTTCATGCCCTGAAGACAGACCTGTTACACATACACAGTAATTTTTCTTGCTATAGTTCTTGATAATTGAGAAATATGGTTTCAAGAATTCAAATATTTCTAAAGATCAGGTTGCCTTTCCTCCATGCCAGCCAAGAGCACATTACACTGTTCCTTTTTCCAAAGCACTTTAAGAGGAAGACAACAGATCTGAAAACCTGTGAAATTCTCGACAAATTTAAACCCTGCTTATGTAAGCTATACACAGGGAGGCAAGAAAGACTTCAAGGATTTAAAAAGGCTTAAAGGGGTCTCACTGCCAGGGCAGCAGCAGTTTGAATGTGTGCCATCACATCTGTACATTTGGCACAGTCACTTGGGTCTCTACTTGGCAGCTGTGGAAAAGAGAAGACAGGAAGAGACCAGAGAGACAGGAGCCTGTATTTCCCATTATAAAACCACAAGGACAGGAGAAATGGCTGTTCGCAGGATGTAGAGATGGGAGATGCCTGGAGATGTGAGAGGGAAGAAACACTGCTGACATTCAGTAGTCATGGTGGTCTCTGTACTGGCCTTATGGTCACTGCAGTTGGTGTGGTCACCACAAGCACTTGGGGTTGTCTGAAGCTGTGAGCCATGTAGGCAGAGGCTAGCTCTATAGGACACTGAATAGAGAACTTCATCAAGGCATAACCATCATCTGGGGAACCAGGGAAAATCCTGGCTCCAAGACCTCACATCCCACCATCTTTTTCTTTTTTCTTTCTTTCTTCTCTTTCTTTCTTTCTTTCTTTCTTTTTTCTTTTTCTTTTTCTTTTGTTTTTTTTTTTTCTTTTTGTACAGTTAGGTTTGGGCCCTGGAATCTGAATATCACACGTGAGCTCACAGGGACACTGAGGCAGGTGGTCAGTGGTCCACATTGCTATGGAGAACCATGGTATATGAAAACCTGTGGCTGAAGGCCACTGGGTAGTCAATGATAGAATACAGCCTTGTTCTCTAGAATTTGCACATGACAGGCTCCACATGAGTGACTCAGAGCAGCTTAAGGAAACAGTGTCCTGTGGTTAATACATCATAGAGGAACTGAGCTTGGCCTATTTAACTGGACTTTTACTAAGAACCACAGTAATTCTGATATGCATCCTGAGTTGAGAACTAGTGTTAATCTAGGGAACTAGTACTAATTTCTAAGTGTGGTCTGTGAATCAACTGGGATACTTACAAAATATTTTGATAAAATATTCAGATTACTGAGTCCTACCTCAAGACCTGGTGAGTCAGAAACTTTGAGGGTGAATTCCAGAAATCTGCACTTTTTTGCAAGCTCTCTGGGGATTCTTTTATATACTAAAGTCCAAGAATCACTGTACTAGAGACATTTTTAGGATCAGCCTAGGGCCACAAGCATGAGACACAAGAGGAAGGCTATGCAAAAGCGGAACAAGATGAAGATTTTACCTTCCACATTCTGAGTCTTATTCCCACGGATATGAGACTGACCATTAAGAACCATAGACGTAGTAATTAGGTACATATGGACTTAAACTCTTTCTTTGGTAATCCTGAATATAGTTTACCAATTATGTTTTGTTTTGGAGCTTTATTGCTAATTATTTTGTTGTCTAAATTCCAACTTAGACAATCCAAGGCAGGTATTAAAATAAATGCCTGTGAACCCAGGAGGATCCAGGTGACTATTCAACCATAATCAGATACCTGAGAAGAGTCTGTCCTTGAATGAGTCCACCCTGGCCACAGATCCTGGTTACATGAGCTGGCTCCTCTATCTGGATCACTCTCTGATTTGGATCACTTGCCAAACTTTCCGGGCTTAGACATGAGTCCCAGGTTCACGAAGCACATTCACAGAAGCTATATCTTAAGCTACTTGGTCTTTTCAAAAATCCTACAGCCTGAGTTATATATTTTGTTATTAAAAATCTGCCTGTGCTTCACATGATTATAAATTTTCTAGAGTCCTTGTAGTGCTTACAGTTCCACACCTCTACTATTTCATTTCATTGTTCTCCTAAAGTAAACAAGGAAAGGTAGAGAAGAAAGTAACATATATTTGAAAAATACAAAGTAAGTTTCAAACTGAAGGCGCAAAACTTAGAGTTGCACAATTCTCTTGGCAAAGATGTCAGTGTATCTGTGAGGTATTTGATATTAATTATTTAACTGTATTATGCATACTAATGGCTACCTTTATGGGTACTGGACTTGGCTAAATCCTAAGAACTTTGCTAAGTATATTACGTGTGCTCATTTTTTCTGACAACAATCCCATGAAAACTTCTCATTGTCTCTTAAACTGAGGAAACTAAGGCACAGAGAAGTTGAGTGGCTTGGTTAAACTCACATAGCTAATAAGGGGAAGAGCTGAAACTTGCATCCACAACCTCTGACTCCAGAGCCTGAATTCAACCGTTAGACTATATACTACTTTCCATCTTCAATTGTGTAACATATGCTGGTAATGGATACATTTAACCAGCAGCCTTTCTAGATGTTATGTAAGAACCTGTGCAATGACCAATTCATTAAAATAAAAATATTCATATATGTAAAATAAAAATGCCGGTATTTACATACAAGTGTGTTTTTTATATACAAAAGTATGGTATTTTGTGCTTTGTGTTCTTACTCTCAGTATTGTATTTTAGGTAAAATATATGTTTTAGGTAAAATACATTTTAGGTAAAATATATTGTAATACCTCTCTTCCTAAATCTGTAAGGTATGGTTTTCTCACCTCTAAGGTATCAACTCTAAAGACATCAAAAGGTTTATATAATTTAAATTTTAGTGTTAGTACCAGTAGAGCTTTTCTATCCTTCCTTGTAATGCCTAATTTCCTTAGGCTCAAATTTTAAATACTCTAGATTCTCTGGTCTTATTTTACCAATTTATCAATGAGCATATTGCACAAGGATCCCTTTTAACCCTAAGGACTGTATAGTAGTCATTTTTATATCCTTAACTAATATTTTACAGAAATAGCAATCTACTAAGCCTGAGAGTAATTAGAATCTGAATCTTGATTTGCAACTAGTAGAAGTTGATCAAGAGTCCAGGCCTTTAGACTCTGAAAACCGTACATAATAGACTAACCATCAGACTGACCACTTTAACCAATACACATTAAAAATCACAGCTCTCTGTAGAATTTTACACAATTTTAACACAAGCATATTAAAGCAAAGATTGAAAAAAAGAATTAGCTAAACATTTCTCACAATGAACCTTTTCTTAGTGTAGCTCAAAAGTTCTTTTTCATATGTCATAATATCTTCTTAATTGTGTTATTTTAAAAAGTACACATCACAATATGGAAAATAAACTTTAGAAAGGTTTAATCAGTTTAAATGAAAAATCCTTTTCGTGATCAAAAAGTAAATAAAGCAGAAATGAAATATTTTATCCTAAGAGAAAATGGTGAGTAACAGTGGCCATCTGCTGTTCTTTTACATTCAAAGGCCATCAGCATCACAACCCCTGATTACTGACGACTAGATACCTAAGCCAGGCCCACTGTAATTACTGAATATCCTTTCACTTGTTTCCAGATGTATACAGAAAAACAAGGGATGTAGGCCCTTAGTTAACATTGGTTATATCCATTTATCCAATCTTTGCTTTGCCAATATGATAGCATTATAGCTTAATGGCTATTCTAGAATCTCAGCCAAAAGAGGAGAAAAAGTTTATTAGCTTTAGCCTGCACAGAACAGGGTATCTCTCTGTGTGTGCTTTTTAATTTTTAAGTTCAATTTCCCACTATAAACTCAGAAATGTAAATGCTTAACACATTTATGTTTATTTCCAAAACAAAATGCTCTCTTAGACCCATGAATTTCAACCCTTTCTATTTGTTGATTATAGAAATGTCTTTATTAAAGAACAAAGTCATTTTTCATGAAGTAGGTATGAAAGCCTGGTCATCTTTTTGTATCCGTTTATATGTGTTTTAATCTTTCTCTATTTATGAAATCATAGAGTTGATGTGGCACCAAATGGATCACAAATAAAAGGGTGATTGGTTTTTATTAATATATATGCCCCCTTCTGTTTTCTTTCACTGACTTCTGAAAAAAGTGCTCATAAATTTCTTCTCAAACTGATTATACTATGCTGAATATCTTGAAACTAAACAGGGGTGAGAAGAATGTTATATCTGAGACGAAATGACCCATAAGTAATTCAGTGGATACATATTGTAATGGTATGATTATCAGGACAAACAACCACTACTGTTTCTTCAACAACCACAATATGCACAGGATTCCACCGAAGGCCCCATGTATCCTCACAAAAACCAAGTCAACCCATTTCACAGATGAAGAAATTGAAGACCAAAGAAGTGAAGTAACCTTCCCAAGCTCTCAAAACTGGTGAGCAGCAAAGTCTGGGTTTGGCTAAGCACAATGCTGAGTTCTTAATCATCACTCCATACCACCTTTACAGATCAGATACTGTATGTAGCTCTCTACCCATGCTGGGAATTAGAATAACTTGGGGAGATTTAAAAAAATACTGATAAATTAAATCATTCCCTTGAGATGAGCTAAAAACATCACTACTTTTTAAGCTCCAGAATTGATTTTAGTGTTAATCCAGGGTTAACTACTGGATTTGCGAATGCCAAGGTATAAGTTTTTTTTTCCATAAGATACATGAGTCTTCCTCCGAGTAGCACAAAAACAAAAGTTCAAATTGTTTATCTAGAACAGATACATTAGATGAGGGCACACACCAACACCAGAATCATCAGATGATCCTTGTTTCCTCCCCCAACCAGCTCCTCTGCCCCATGTGAAGATCTCACATGCATCCTAGTGCTGACGTAGACCTCTATCCGCAAGTGAAGATACCAGAAAGAAACAGTTTTGTCCAACATCTCATGCTCACAGTCAAGGCAGAATAAGAACTGGAGCCTCCTGCACCCTCTATCAGGGCTCCTTTCGCAGAAAAAAAAAAAAAAAATTGGAAGCAATAGGAAAACAGTTGGGGCAGGGAGTCAGCCAAGGCATCTGAAGAGAATTTTAAGAACCAGACAGAGCATAGGAAAGAAAAAGAATCATAGCAGAGTGAGAAAGGAGAACAACCACAATCTGAATATAATGAGAAAATAAGAAGGAATATATAACAAAGAAATATCATTGGCCAGAGAAAAATACATTAGGGAGAACTAGCCGCTGCAACACTATCTCAGCAAAATGAAGAAAAACTCCAAAGACATCACCACAGCTTCCACTCAGGCTTGGGAAGCATGTCAAGGCCTCAAATACTTTCAGCATAGAAAGTAACATGGAAGCAAGCACTAACTGTAGGAAAATCACCAGACAGAGAGGCAGGAGCTGCTAGAAACTCCCCAAACTGTGAATTTATCTACTACCTTACTCAAGTTCAAGGATCAGCTATTTCAACATCGGCTGGGAATCCCTTAGAAATGCAGTACCTCTGGCCCCAAGTCAGACCTGCTAAACCAGAATCTGCACTTTAATAAGATCTCCTTGTGATTTAGATGCATATTCAAATTTGAGAGCCCTGGTTCTACTGTAAGAGCTGCACTGGGTTGTTAAAACAAGGAGCTATTACAGGCAGAAGTTGGGACTAGAGAACTAGGTAGAATTCAGTCTAATTAAATTACTTGTTGATGTCCCACAATAAGCCAGCCCCCAACCCCCCCCTCCCCCCCGCTGGGTATTTCAGGAAAGGAAGCCCTGAGGTTAGGCAAAGTTGGTGTGGTGCCCTTAGGGGACAATGCAGAAAGCACAAATATAGGAGGAATACAATGACTTGTGCTCCAAGAAGAGGCCAAGCAAAATGTTACAGGGTTTGGAGGAGCAGAAACTGGAGTTCAGAGACGTGCAGAGCAACTCCATGGACTTTCTGACAGCTGGAAATGGTAATGGGGAACTGGGAGGGCCTATTCCAGGCAGAGGGAACAGCCTAAGCCAAGACAGAGAACTCAGAAGCCAGCTGTGTGTTGAGGGAACACTGCCTTCTGCCTAGAGCAGTGTTTCCAATAGTTTCAGGGAGACTCACGACTCTGACGATGCCTCAGACCCTACTAAGGGTAGGGATGGGAGGTCAATGGGATTGTTGGGGCCCCATTTCAACCACATAAGATTATATTTTAACAGTGGATTCCATCTTTGAAAATTAACACGTAAAGCATATCATTGAGCTAATACAAGAGGTATTTCCAAAAGTACTACCTACGGCTGTGCCTGGCATGCGGCAGACACTCAGATATCCATAAAATGGTGAATGAACGAATGAATGAATGAGAGAGTGAATCTATGAGATCAAAGTAAAAATGTGGAGCTACTTTTGGCCTGGACTGCAAAGGGTCTATAAAATGTCAGAGACGAGGTTCATATGGTATTTGGTAGGCCACTGGGGAAAAGTTCATTAGCCAGTGTCTGAGCTTGGCTCTGCTTTAAGAAGCTTATTCTGCAAACCAAGTGTAAAATGGGTTGGAAATGAGAGAGACTGGATATGGGAAACTAGTCAGGAAGACATTAGTGTAGTCTCTAGAAAGGGAGAAGAGTCTGAACAAAGACAGTCCCTGTGGGAATAAAAAGGTGGAGAAGAAGGCATTATGAGACATCATATGGAAATGGAGTCCTTAGAACTTATCTGTGAAATTATATTTGGAAAGCAAAGATATTGGGAAGGTCCTGGGTGACTGGGGGAATACAGAAATTGGCAGTCACTTCTTTTCCTGTAACAAGAAAGATGTTGATTAGAGTTTAGACCTGTTAGTTTAAGGCACTTGAGAGAAATATAGAGGCATCTCACAGCTAATTCAAATTGTCAATACAAAATTTAGGAAGGAAAGTAGACTTAGGAATCCCACTTTTGGAAAATAATCCAGCACTAATAAAGGGACACCATGAATAAAAGGTAACATGCAAAAAAGCAAAAAGGAGATCATCTATAAAGCAAAGAGGATCAGAACTGCCGAATAAAAAAAATGAAAAAGAAAAGTAGGATAAGAAGATGATACTGAGACACAGGAGACAGAACTGGGGGACATGGCAGAATAGAGACAGTGAAATAGTGTGGGTGGGGGGAATCACAATAAAAACACAGAAGTTTAACGCAGTGGGAAATTGGGACAAATACACTCATTGTTCTTTAGATCTTGGAAGACATAGGATCTTCCAGGAACAGCAGAAAGCCAATTATGCTCTTTACTTCTATGAGCAAAGATTTTCACAAATGAAGCCATTACTCCTGTGAAAAGTAAACTAATTGCTCGTAGTTTTTAATATAAATTGCTATAAAAAATCATGCAATGATATCTTCAAACTCAGCTGGAAGAAAAAATCTAAAGTAAGGGGAGGTGGTCTAGCAATTGAAGATTCTTATCTCTTCCATGGTGGGAGCTCCACACAAGCATTATGCTGAGTAGACATTTTACCTTTCAGAGTTATGTTTGTTTTGCAGGATTTTTTTTTTTTTTTCTCTCTGAGCCAGGTCACTAGCCTGAGAGAAAGAATGCTGAGAACACCTGATGTACCTTGATAATCCTTAATGATAGTTAACGCTTGGTAAAGTTATCTTCTAACTGCTGACAGGTCTCACTAATTGGCCATGTTTAGGTGACAAGTACTAATGACAGTTCCTTCTCTCATCTGACTGCAGAGGAGACACCTCCCTTGGTTCCCTTTCTGCCTCCGTTCAAGAAGGATACATTAAGTTCACTGTTCTCTTTTTGCTCAGTGAATCTGTATATTTGGTAAAATGCTATTAAATATCACCATTGTTTTCTTTAATATAGGTGCTGCTTAGCGGTTAAACTTCTATAAAGACATCATTACTTATGTAACATAAAATAATATAATGCAAATGAAGTACATAAGGAATGGAATTATGCTGCAAAACATTTATCTCACTAGGATGATTCCAGGGAGAGCAGTAATTTTTCCTTTGTTAGGAGAATTCACCTTCTCAAAAGCATTTTACTACAAACGCATCCATGAGAGGTCAAGGAGATCTACAAGAATAGCTATTTGATTTGTGGTTTTCATTCCAAGCTTCCTCAAATCATTTTTGGAAATGAGTAGCAGTGTAAATTATAAATCCACAAATAATTGATTTATGGGAATACAGAATCTGAACTACAACCGACAGTTTGACTAAATAAACATTTTTTTCCACCTCAAAAGCTTTAAGTAACAACAGAACTTGCAATGCAGTATTTGCATTCTAAGGGCATTTATCTATTACAGAGAAGAGGCAGCACATACTCAATGTACATATGCATCAAAATAAGATGAAAGGAGTATGATATGAAAACCGGTGAAATAGGGTCCTGAAATATTTAAGGGAGCTCTTTCAAGCCAAAACCTTTAACTTTGTCTAAGATGTAGCTTATTGACTTTATGAAAAGCCTTCTTTTTAATTTGATAAATGTATTTTCTACAGCTTATGCATTGTTCTGAAGCTGCCAGTTTCCAAGCTTGAGGCTGGACCCTATCACACAAATGTTTTATTTCTATTTGAGCATCTTTTGCTACATCTTAACAAAGTTTGCATGTATCTTGGTGTAATGATCCTGAGCAAAGCAAACCCGAAGAGAAATGCAAACCACATCTCTACATGAAAATGAAGATGACGTTTCCTAATCCAAGAACTTTTGAGAGCATTCCAAAACTGTGTTTATTTTGTACTCATGGGGGCCGGGGCTTGATGGCAATTTATTTTCCTTGAAGGACTACAACACTCCCCCATCCAGGTTCACCATAAAAACTGTTTGTCCTCCAGAGCCTGGGGAAACATTTGGGGGAAGCATCGTCCTGCCAGCTCTCCCTTCTTCCCCACGGGCCCCCGCAAATAACAGTGGCGAAGCAGATGGTCCTCCCCCTCCCCTTCTCCTTGTCCCTTCCGCAGTCCCACAGTGTCCTCCCATCTTGCATTGACACCTTCACCCAGCGCCCCCGCCCCCACCCCAGGCTCCCAGCAAGTGCAAACTTTGGGGACCTTCTTTCTGCCTCACCGCCCCCATTTCACCTTCTTTCAGCTGCAGAACTTTCTCAGAACCCTAAGTGTGGACTTCTGTCTTCCTCCCACATCTCCCCAAACTACCCATTTCCCTGTAATGAAGAGACAGACGCCCAGCCCCAAACTTCCAAGCCCAAGTGACGGAGGCACTGCGGCTAACCACAGAGGGGCACTCTCCTTGTCCTCTACCCTTCTCCATCCTCCCCTCCGTCCTTGGGAATCCGAGCCCTGGAGCCCACGCTGGGGACTCCTTGACTCCTTTGGCTTCCACGCCTTCCTCCTAACTCCAGGGGCTCACAGGAGCCTCACGCCACAGCCCGGGCAAGCGGCGGTTAGGCATCCTCCTCTACAAGTGGGACCGCCGGACAAAGTGCAAACTCTAGGGGGGGCTGGGGGAGGGCGGGGGGAGGCTCCCGGCCATTCCCTCGGGCGGCGCGCCCCGCTGCCCGCTCGCCGAGAGGAGGCGCGCGGGCCGGGGCGGGAAGGCGGCGCGGGTCCCAGGGGCAACGGGCTGGGCTGGGCGCCCGGGGCTTACCTCGGCGCGCGGGCCGCTGGCGCGTGGGGCAGTGGCTCCTCCGGCCGGGAAGCTGTTGCTCGCGCTCCGGCGGCTGCGGCGGTCCCGCCGGGGCTGCGCTGGAGCTCCGCGCAGACGCTCTCCCGCTATCCGCTGCAGCCGGGGCGGTGGCGGCGGCGCCGGCGACAGCTCGGCCCGGCGCGGCCCCGGAACTGTCCAACTCTGGCGGGCGCGGGGCTGAGGCTCCCGGCCGCGGCCCCGGCGCTGAGCGCCTGCGCGCCCTGCCTCGCCCAGGTGAGGGGCGTGTGCCTGGAGCCCGCGGGGCGCGCCCGGCCGGGGCTGCGCTCGGGCCCGGCCCTCTGGCGCGGCCCACGACCCCGGGGGTTTGGACGCGCCGATACCACTGCCGCGCGCCGAAGCTGGTGGACGGTTTACCAGGCAGGGACTCGCGAGGCACACACACTAGGGCGAATGAGGCGGGACCGTTCGGGGGCCCGTGGCCACTGCAGAGTCTCCCGCAGCATCGCTGCCTTTAAATCCCGCCTTTCCAGGCGTGCGCGCACAGCGAGGGAGAGGAGGCTCCGTCCCGACCCGAGCTCCGCGCGGTCCTCGGCCTCGGGGCTCCAGCCCCTGCAAAAATTCTTGGCAACCGCCGAGGTCCCAACACCGAGATGCCAAGCGGCGCGGTGGGGCGGATCTTTCAAATATTAGTCAAGCCAGAGTGAAACTCTTCTTGGAGGTCGTCAAGCCAACTATTTGTTTTTCCTCTTTGACCGGCTCTAGGCTTGAAGACCACACTGAGCAGCCTGGGCATTTTTTGGCGGAGCCGGGAAGGCCCGCAGCGCTGAAGGCATCGCAGCCTCGCCGCGGATCGGAAAGGCTTGTCGGGGGGGGGGGGGGGTGTGCTTCTGCTCCTCTGGGTTTCTTTCCGTGTTTATTTAAGTTTTCAAAACTAAAACGTGTCATTGGTAACCCCGATGTGGGGCATCTGCTGAAAACAGTGCAGACAGCCAAGGTGCTGGGTTCTGAAAGGGAGAGCGCTTGGAAAGAAAACGTTTAAGGGGGAAGGAAAAATAATTTTAGAAGAGCAGTTTTCTGAGATTACTTCTTTGGGTGGAGAAGTTCAAGAGTAATAAATGACAAGAGACCCGTGTTACACGGCAGAGATTTTTGTTTTTATTATTTTTGACCAAATGATTTTTAAAATAATATTCTCAAATGATTGACACTAACTCCATCAATAATTAAGCCCGCAGCTGTTAATGTCTTGGCATAATCGTCCAGAGTAAATATCTCAGTGTCCAGCCAAAGCCAATGCTGGTCTCCAGGGTGGGTCTGAGATTTGACAAACACACCCACGCACACCATCCTAGAGCTTTCTAAAGGAGCAGGTTGTGTTTATTAACCACCTTGGAATTTAGGGTTTACTGAGGCACCAGCACACCTGAGCTACCAGGGTGAGAAGGAGCATTAATCTGACAGATAGCTTTTATAGATTTAGAATTCTAATTATCTTCACATCCAGGTATGTATTCTCACTTACTCATTACTAAGGACAGACACTGGTGTGTTTATTCTTAAATCTGTACCCTATTTGAAATTGCTATGTACAGGAAGTAAGCACCAACATTAAATCATTATAACCCACATATCACGAGTTATGATAATTGCTTAAGTTATCTTTCACAAAATTATGGCCTTAAGGTCTCCTCCCATCAGTGAAAGTTGTACTGAAAACAAGTCTTTCATGAGTCCCTGACGGTCAGTAAGGTGGGGTTCTGGCAGACTGGGACAGGCAGGAAATTCCAGAGGCAAAAGCCTTCCTTGAGAAAAACACCCAGCTCCCAGTGCCCTGCACTTCAGAACTGGGAGCAGTGTGGTTGCTACTGAGCTCAGATAAGTATTGGTATGTCCAGGTATCTAAGGCGCAGAGAAAGGGAGAAGGGCCCTTAAAGCCTGAAGTCGGTACCTTGGATTGCACTTGCAAGCAGGTAACCTCTGCCTGGTGGAACACCTGTGAGAAGTGTTCCCTGTGGCTTGCACAATTTAGCAGCATGTGCATTTTTTATGTCCTGCAAACTGCAACCATATCCTTCTCTCCTCCCTGTCTATTTTTAATCACCTATAGCAGAGACTTATGGTGGAGATTAATTTGAGGGCTACATTTCCTAACAACAGCTGAAAGAAGCATAAAATAGAGGCAGACAACTCTCAATTTTTTACCTATGACACAACTAAGAACTGTGTCTGCATGTCCTTAGCCAAGACGGGATCAAAGTCTCTGGAGGCCAGAGCACTGAAACAATCGCAATGTCTCCCTTCTAAATATGCTTCAACATGGAAACATTAAACTAAGAAACACAGAATTTAAATATATAGAAACAATAGCTTTTCCCTAGATTTTCTGATTGCAAATGTGTGCTTATTGGATAGCTTGGCATTGCCTATGCCTGTGGTATCTGACATATGGGGTCCTCCTATCCTCAAACTCTTGGACCATCATTTTCCTGGAACCTTTATTACTCATTCCTGGCAAGGATGGTGTAAACCAACTCAGAGAATTATTAGCCTAGGGGAGGAGCACTGGGAGGATTGTCAGGACAGCAGCAACACAGAGGGATTGTGCAGCACAACAGGTCCCTCAATAGTGAGGAGGAATGTAGCAGAAAGGGATTAATTTAAGGCTTTTTCCTACAATTTGTGTTTATGAGGTGTATGGGGCTTTGGTTCTGAAATACTGATGAACTTAGGCGGACAAACTCCTTTTAACTATGTCCACATATAGGGCACCTGGCTAGCTAAGTCAGTAGAGCATGTGACTCTTGATCTTTAGGTCATGAGTTCAGGCCCCATATTGGGTGTAGAGATTACAAAAAAACAAACAAACAACAGCAGCAAGAAAAACTATGTCCACATAGTCACAGTATCCATTGGATTAAGAACTTGGTGATAAGAACATCATCAACAAATTTAAAAGATTTCATAAATCACTTAGTTTTACTCAGTAAGAAGTGGGTAACAGTTTTCTACCACAAGATGTTATAAAACAAGGCCCTATAGATATTTTAGACTGCTTTGCCGCCATGAACAACACCTGTCTCAGGGCTGAGGGCCATATTTTGCAAACCATTCTTGCAGTGGAAGAAAACGGACTAGGATAGAAAACTTGAATTCCAATTTCAGCTGTCACTTTTAAGCCTGGAGACCTCAGTTTCTTCGTCTGTAAGACAGGACAGTTATATCAGCCTTGTTTCAATAGATTACTGTGATGCTCAAAAGAATGGTATACGAAACACTTTGGAAACTATGGGAATGCGGGTGCCATTGGCTGATGAATGTCTTGCTCATGTTTTGCTTTTCTGCCACTGCAAACTTCCCCTCAGAATATCTCGTAACTCCTGTTTAGCTTTTTAATAATCTCCACTATGAATCTTTCCTTATAAACTCTACTTTCAGATGGCTCCAGTATGATATAATTCGGAAAGCACTCGTTCTAGTGTTGGACAAGCAGGGCTTGAGCTCTGACGTAGGTAGCATTTACTCACTAGCTGCATTGAATAATAATCTCCATTCACTCTAAACTTCAGTTTCCTCATCTATAATATGGGAAAATATTGGTCCTGAGGACAAAGCAAACAGGAAAATATTTTGCAAACTCTACAATATCTGATATATGTTCATTGTAATTTATGTCAACAACTACTTGGGAAATAAATAGGAGTTTTATCTCCGTATTGGGCAATAAGGTCTAAAGTGTCTTAGAAATACAAAACAAATTGTATCCGGGACTTTCAGAGCAACTTAGAACTAGATAAGATAGTAAACCTTGTTTTAATAGGCTACTAAATTTTATTTGTTTACAAGGGTGCATGAATTCTACAAATACCAGAAAATCTTTTGTTTCACATACTATGTTCCACATAGTATGAGAAATTAATGGGATAGGTGTTTTAGTTGACATTTGTTCTTTTTTCTAAATTCATTCTATTTCATCATGTCATTGTGTGTCCTTACTTGTGAGAAATACCACTCACCCTATTCTTGTTTTTTTTTTTCTTTTACTATTGAAGTATAGTTGACAAACAATGTTACATTAGTTTTAGGTACACTGTATAGTGATTGAACAACTCTATACATTATGCTATGCTCATCATAATGGTGGCTACTGTCTGTCACTCTACAACACTATTACAACACCATTGACTATATTCTCTGTGCTGTACTTTTTGTTCCTGTGACTTATTCATTTCATAACTGGAAGCCTGTACCACCCACTCCCCTTCACCTATTTACCAATCCCCCCCCATCCCCTCCCCTCTGGCGACCATCAGTTTGTTCTCTGTACTTATGGATCTGTTTCTCCTTTTTTGTTTGTTCATTTGTTTTTTGGATTCCACATATGAGTGAAATCATATGGTATTTGTCTTTCTCTGACTTATTTCATTTAGCATAATGCCTTCTAGGTCCATCCATGTTATAGTGAAATTTGTTCTTAGAAGCCCCAAGTTGGATTCAGCAAAAAATTGGTATTTGTTCAAATTCACTGATAATAATTATTTTAAGGATGTCTGCCTACTCAAGATGATAACAATGAACTGAAACACAAATATTGAGGTTTTGTTGATAGGTGATTTTCACTATATTTTTCCATGTTTGATGAAAAAATAATGGAATAGATATAGATTTTGAATCTAATGAGTTGGTTTTATATAGAAATTTCCCACTGGACCTAGACATTTAAATCTAAAAAAAATAAATAAATACAAAAAAGTGTTAAGAAGTTTGTTTTAAGTGGAAATCATAAGGTTATTTCTGAGTTATCAATTTGTGATTTATATTCATCTCATTTTAAATGTAATTGTATTATCTGTTAAGTCTAATTGGGGTATCTGCATTTGGAGGGAGAGGAGGTATAAAACTCATTGCTAAATCTCAGGCCTACTTTAGGAGCTGGGCTAGTCTCTTTCTCTACCTGTCTTGGGGGATTGTTTTTATGGGAATCACCAATATTCTGTGAAAAAGAATTGGCCTCTTGGCCTCCAATTATATTTTTAACCAGACATTGAGTTGTTTCCTTTTATCTTCCTATTTTATTTGAATACTCTTAGCAGAGAAGGGTCATGCATTTAAATTCCTTGCTAACTAATATGTCTTCCTTTTTGCATTAAACACATTATGATTGCTTTATCCTGATATTTTAAAATTAACTATTTAAGTATTTTTCCCAAGTGTGACCGAGATCTGCTTGGTTTCACCCTTTCCTCATAAAAATTTATGTTTTTGAGATTTAGTAGAATTGGTGCTTTGTATACAATATATCCCACCACCCCGCCAGGCAATAATATCTTTTGTGTCCACAGGTGATCAATATTGTAAAAGTATTCCTTCTCGACCCTAACTTCGGATTGGCAGTAATAACATGCCTCTTCTGTATCTGTCCCTTTGAAACTTAATCCAGCACTGCCTTGGGCCCCAAAATGAAGGTTCCACCAACTTCACGATATCCCCAAATCCTTTCCTGATTAGATGGCACATACTCCCCTATGTGAGTTTGGGAGTTTGGCTCTTTGCTCTGAGATAGATGTAAAAATTAATCTTCTTTGAACTGCATTTGCAATTTTGATTTCCTTCAGGTTTTTGTAAATCTAAAGATGTGGTAATACTCCTTTCACAAACACTGATTTATTCCTTAGGCTGAGTTCTTCAGTTCTCTCCCTTGCGCACTTGACTCACAACTGCCTGGTAACTGGGGAAGCTCCCAAATGACTAGAACCTTTTGATGTAAAATTATAGTTTTAAAGAAAACTTTTCATTTTAACCTATGTCATACTTTTAGATAAATTACTGATGTTGAACTTTGCATGTTGAATAATTTTTAAGAAGTTCAGTGTCTCAACAGCTAACACTCTATTCCTTATCAAGGAACACTGCATTCCTCATACTGTATGTGCCTTGTCTCATGTGATTGTCATAGAATCCTATGAGGGAGAAATAATGAATACCATTTTACAGATGGGGAGAGTGAGAGTCAGTAAGTTTGTGATACGCCCAAAGTCACAAACTGACAGAGCCAAAATTTCAACTCAAGTTCATCTCATCTTTAAAAAGTTCCTTCTATGCTGCTTCTTGAGGTTAATCAAAAGTACTGATGGGACTATAAGTTCCACTGAGAGTAGAAATCATATCCTACTTGTTCTTTAGTCCCTTATAATACCTAATATGTAGTACCTTACAAAGAGCAGCTTATCTGTTCGCATAATAAATGGTTCCTAATTTTCTGCTTTTCACTTGCTGCTAATTTTCTGCTTTTCACTCCACTACTGTAGCTTGTGAAGCCATTCTCCACTTGGTCACCTTAAGGCAGGGTTGCAGGAAAGGAGTTGTGAGGGCGAAGAGGAAGACCCCAGATCTTGACAAATTCCAAATATGTTGTAGACTTTGACCTCTCACAATCCTTCTGTTTTGGACAACCTTTGAACTTCTCTAAACAACTCCTTAGGATGGTAGCTATCTCATACCCTATCTTTTCAATAAGATTTTCTGACTCTTAAAGCCTAAGGCTGGTTCTTGTTTTTTGTTAGCATTCATCCCACACCTGCAGTGCCTGGACTGAACCAAATCAGTTGCAGGCATTCAACGCAAGCTTGAATGCAGCTCATGTAAGGCCAGACCCTGACTCTGTTGCAGCAAAGGGAGTGATTTGCAGGAAGTGAGGTTCACACAGTCATCCAATCATTTCTTCACCAAATATTATATGTTTGATGTACAAGTCTGCGTTAGGCACTGGGGATACAGTGGAGAAAAACACAGAGTTCTACACTCCATAGAAACGATATGGTTTTACTATAGACCAAACAATGGTTGCTGTTTCCATTTCTACTCCAATACTAACTGCGTGTTGTTTTCCCTGTAGTAACTTAACATTTTCAGTTAGCCTCTCAGGTCCCTCATTTTCCAATTTATCAGTACTTTTCCCATCTCTCAATCTTATTAAAGATAACTTACTGATCATGTACCCAATTTGAGAATAGTTTTGGCCCACATTTTCTACTTCCTTCCTTACTGCTGGCCAAAGCTCATCTCCTTTTTATAAGGGGCTAGCACCTCTTGGCCAGTTTAAGTGGACATCATAATCCTGATAAGATAATTCAAGATGCTGTTGAAGCTGCCCTAGTTAGTACTGTTTTGTGAGTGCCCTCTATGGTCAGAGCCCTCGACCTAACTACCCTCCAAGAATTTTCAAATTATTGGGCATCATATTTTATGTACAAGTGACATCAAATATTAGCTGAAGAATTCCATGCTAATAGAGACATATTCCACTGGAGAGGTTAAAATTATTGTAGCTTAGGCAGGTTTTCTGAAAAAGGTTCCTTTAAAGGAGATGGACCCAGCTGTGTTATAATGGAGAGCAGAATGGCCTAAGCTATAGTGATGGATTATGAAAAGATCTAAAGCCTGGGCATAGACTTGAATTTCTAGTCCCAGCTACTTGGAAAGTGAACTTGGGCAGTTGAATTAAATTCCTTGCCCTCTGTTTCCCTATCTGTTCAGCTTTAGCACTATCACAAAACCTTACAGGTTGACCTCAATAGGCTCTGTTAGTTTTTAAAAACCCTCAAAAGGGGGTGCCTGGGTGGCTCAGTCAGTTGAGTGTCCAACTTTGGTTCAGGTCATGATCTCATGGTTTGAGTTCGAGCCCTGCATGTGACTCTCTGCTGTCAGCCCAGAGCCTGCTTGGGATCCTCTGTCCCCCACCCCCCTCTCTCTCTGCCCCTCCCTTGCTCGCACCCTCTCTCAAAAAAAAAAAAAAAATACAAATAAGTAAACATTAAAAAGAAAAACTTCAAAAAGCTTCATTTTTTAGCCTGTCCTCACTTGCTATTATTTCACACTTAACAGATGAATATTTCTTACTTCAGATATAAACATCTAAACTTTTTTTTAGCGTTTATTTATTTTTTGAGCGAGAGAGAGAGAAAGCGCATGTGTGAGGTGGGGGAGGCGGACAGAGAGAGGGGGACAGAGGATCCAAAGTGGGTTCTGCACTGACAGCAGAAAGCCTGATACAGGGCTCAAACTCATGAACATGAGATCATGACCTGACCCGGAATCAGATGCTTAACTGACTGAGCCACCCAGGCACCCCAACAGCATCTAAACTTTCAAAACAGAATGACTAAACAAGTAGTTTACTATATTATCGAAAATTTATTTGCTAAAAATAAGATTCTTCAGAAGGTCTGATTTTATCCCCCGGCAGATAATAGCAATATCTGGAGACATTTTTGGTTATTACAAGTTAGGGGTGCTGCAGGCATCTAGTATGTAGAGAACTGGGATACTACTAATCAATCTGCAACACACAGGACACTTCCCACAACAAAGTATCATCCAACAGTAGCCAAGGTTGAGAAATTAGGCTAAAGGACAATCTTGTATAAACAAAGGACAAGTATATGCAAAGTTCATGCTCACTAAAAATTTAAAAACATTCATTTAAAATGTTTATTTTTGAGAGAGGGAGCAAGCAGAAGAGGGGCTGCTGTCAGCACAGAGCCCAATTTGAGGCTCAAACCCATGAACCATGAGATCATGACCTGAGCTGAAGGCAGATGCTTAACCAACTGAGCCATGCAGGCACCCCCAAAAACATTTATTTAAAACAGCATGCCAAACTCTTTTTACCAAACTCTTAAAATGATTATTGACTCAGTAATTTCAATATAAGGCTATATCTTATGGAAACAATGTTAAATGTAGAGGGAAAAAATGGGCCAAAAGAAAGTGTCATTGCTTTACTAATGATAAGGAAAACTGAAAGCAATCAAAGGAGAATAGTTAAACACATCTTGTTAAAGGAATATTATGTAGTTATTTTTAATGTTTGTTAGGACTTTGTAGTAAGTAACGTGGAAAATGATTGGTTGCAACATAAACAGGAAAGGAGAAAATAACTGATAAAGTGTGATCACAAGCAAAATAAATCAATGCATGCACAGATGGAAGGAAATGTAAAACCCATCCATATAAACTGATTTGCAAAAGTTTTGATTGATACATTTCAAGCACACTATACAAGTCACATAAAATATACTTGGATATACCTTCATTATTGTATTCTGTGGTATATACCATCTATTTCTTTCACATATGTTAAGTTTTCCTGATTTAAAAGCCTCAAGACAGAGTTTACTTTTTATTTTCTTCATTATACTAAGGTCATACTTATCTGTTATATGAGACTATTAAACAATTGGGCATGCTCTCATGCACTATTAATAGGACTGTAAATTGATATAACCTCTCAGGAAGTTACCTTATTCGTGTACATACCCTTCAACACAGCAAGCCCACATTATCCCGGAGACACACTAACACATCAAAGCAAAGCAATAGGTACAAAGATATTCATTACGTTTTAGCTTGAATGAGAAGAAAAATGGGTAGCAAACTAAGTGCCCAACAACAGAAAAATGGTAAAATAAATTATTCTATTTTACGTTAACTAGACACTTTATAAGCATGATATAATCACATAGTAACTGTTGTAATAAAAGTGATAAATGCCTTCCAAAAATCAGTGGGCACAGGATGAAGTAATATACACTCAGTTTTAGCAAATTCAAAAGCTAGTTCAACAATCTGTGGAAGTAGCAGAGTTTTTGAAACCTAGAGTTTATTTGTTGTAATCTATGTATTTATTTTGCTTAATGAAAAAATAAATATTCAGCACAATTTGGACAAGGAAGGAAGAGGCATAGTCTGTCTAGGTTAGCCTTGGGATGCCACTCAACCTCATCCCAAGAATCACGAGATTAAACTTCATTTGTTTTAATCCCAACTGGTCATCATACTCCCTGGCCCACATGAATTTTCCTATTCCTAGGAGTTTACTCTTCTCAAGACAACCCTGCCATCTCTAGGCAGATTCAATTATTCAATATTTCTTCCTCATAGTGCTTCCAAATTTACCTATTAATTTTCCTCATTTCTAATTCAAAAGCTTATTTCTTCTAAGCAATTCTTTTTTTTTAAGTTTATTTATTTATTTTGAGAGACACAGAGACAGGATGAATGGGGGAGGGGTAGAAAGAGAGGGAGAGAGAGAGAGAATCCCAAGCAGGCTCCACCCTGCCAGCTGCAGAGCCCAACACGGGGTTCGAACCTACAAACGGTGAGATCATGACCTGAGCTGAAACCAAGAGTCGGGTGCTTAGCCAACTGAGCCAGCCAGGCACCCCTCTTCTAAGCAATTCTTAAGTTGCGTACCAGGCATCCTGCTTACCCTCTTCTATTGAAAGAAAAAAATAAACTGTTAGGTCGGGCCATTCGAGACGAAAGTTTGGCAAACCACAAGTACACCTTTCTTTCCCCAGGTATACTCCAATGATAATGACTAAATATCTAGCCACTAAGCCCTCCCTCTTCAGTATTCCTAACCTGTAATTCACACTCAGTCTTCCTTTTCATCACTCCTGATATCCTGATATCCCTACACCAGGTCCCTTTCAACTATCCATTTCTTACCTCATATTAACTTCTTAGGCAACATTCAACCATCTCAAATCCCCAAACCCGCCCTCTTAACCAACAGGAAAAACCAATCTCCTGCATGCCTGGAAGGTAAACACCACCTGACTTCAGCATTGTCAACTTTTTTCTTCACCACAAAGAACACCTTAGCGTTTTTCTACCTTTAGGATCTCCAAGATGATGCCACCTAGCTGCACACCTGATGCCGATTTCTCATGGTTCTTTCAGTACAGCCCTCTTTATTCTTGATCTTATTTCCTCTTGCATGGCTCCACCAGTTCAGATAATACCTGCACAGTCTGCTCTCTTACAATTACATTTAGGAGTCTACTATTTTCAAAACAAAATGGAAACTCTCCCTTGATTTTGCTTCACCTAAAGCTACTGTCTTCTTTCATTCTGTCTTGTATCATCAACACTTGTTTAACCAAAATTTTAAGTGACTATTCGTACATAATAACCTGATATGTAGCTCTGTAGTGGAACTTGATATTTTCTTAAAAATTTTTTAAATGTGGGGAGCCTGGGTGGCTCAGTCGGTTGAGCGTCCAACATTAAAAAAATAATAAACTTTTAAACGTTTATTTATTTTTGAGAGACTGAGAGAGACACAGCATGAGCAGGGGAGGGGCAGAGAGCAGAGAGAGAGGGAGACACAGAATCTGAAACAGGCTCCAAGCTCTGAGATGTCAGCACAGAGCCCAACGCGGGGCTCGAACTCACGGACCGTGAGATCATGACCAGAGCCGCAGTCGGACGCTCAACCGACTGAGCCACCCAGGTGCCCCGAGATACATATTTTTTTTTAATGTTTATGTATTTTTGAGAAAGGGAAAGCATGTGTGAGTGGGGGAGGGACAGAGAGAGAGACTAAGGATCAAAGCAGTCTCTGTGCTGACAACAGCAAGCCCAGTGTGGGGCCACAACTCAGGTACCTTGAGATCTTATGACCTGAGCCAAAGTCAGATGTTTAACCGACTGAGCCAGCCAGGTTCCCCTTGAAATATCTTTTAAAAAACAAAATACAATCTCTGACTTAAAAGCTTACTCTATTCAGGGAGGCAAATACACAAGAACCTTTTTAGAAAAAACTGCCTCTGCTCGCTGTTTACACTTTCCCACCCTTTCCTCAATCAGATCTATCATCTCCTCAATCAAATTTCCACTTCCAATAAAATCAGTGATCTATCAGATCCTAAAGGTCAAGACTTCTCAGTTCTCATCCTCTTTGACTTTTCTCATTTTACAGGACATTAATGATTACAAACGTTTTCTCACATGCATGCTCAAAAGCTATTCTCACAATAACCCTGGGATGGAGATAACCCCCCACAACCCCAAACTCCTACCCCCATTTATCAGATTAGGTTCGGGAAGAGTGAGTTACCCAAGGTCACCCAGCATGGGTCCAGAGCCTGGACTTGATCTCATATTATCAGTTTCCAGAGCCTCCATGCTTCTCATTTCACCCCTCATTTCATGGCTGGCTAAAGACTGAGTGGATGTATCTATATTAATCCACTGCCTGCATACAGAATGCAGAATGTCAGAAAACATTTGTCTTTTTCTGACCTAATCTGACAGCATTTCATGCAGCACTAGGCATGGAATTACTGCCCCAAAACTGTTGATGTCTAGGTTTCAACCCAAAATGTGTGTCAACCACGGGCACCTCAAGGGGGAAGATGGTGCCTCACTGTACTGAAATCCTATCCTCAGGATTCCTGTCAAAGAAGAACCTTCCACATGAACCAGCTTTATAATGAGGATTTTTTGGTGCTCACATAACCCAGCAGCTGAAATGCAGGTGGATTCCCCTTGTATATTTCACTACTAGAAGGTAATGTTTTAGTGAAGTTCCAATTTACAAATAACTTCCTTCATTCTAGTACTTTTGAGTCATCAAAGAAATTGGAGCATCTTAAATGCCCAAACTAAAGTCACTGTTGATAGCTCAACCTATACAATCTGTAGTCAATGGATTAATTCCTACCTAGTTATATTGTCATCCTTCTGAGACCTTATGATCTTGGTCTCATCTTAAAAATGCCTAAATCAATGCTTTATCACTTTTTTTCTTATACAAATCATGAACATAGACTATCTAGAATTTCTGCCTCATCTAATTTGCTTGCAGGTAACTTTTTTTTTCTTTTAACTGCCTACATCTGTTGTCCCAGGAAAATTGTTGTCTGATGAAGGTAGCTCTCTGCCTACTTTTTCTAAAGTAAGAGATACAAACACATCTGGGTTTTTATCTTCTAAGCAATCTCTTACTTAGAGTGCTAATTGGTTCAGTCATTTACTTTTATTTGTTGCCACCCTACTTGAACTTTTTACTGCCATTGAAATGTTTTCTGAAACTTGCTGCTTATTGTCTTGCTCCAATATGTAATTTTTCCTTAATTTGGCTTGTTTACATTGCTTTCCTCCTCCTTCACAATTTCTTTGTAAATGGATATTTTTAAATCTCTTCCATATGTCTCTATAACTGGCCTAAGATCTCTGTCAGGCATTTACTTGCGTAAACTGCTGTCTTTTTCTTATTTCCTTGGATAAATCCACCTTAATTTTGTTCTACTTTTTTGAAGTGCTCGTGATGAAATTGAATAAAATCTTTATGGTTGCAGTCAGTCAGCCACTCGCGGGGTCCCCATCACAGGGACAACACTAGGCTAAGCTGTCGACGGAAAAGCCAGGCAGAGGAGGAACCTTGAAAATAGAATGGAATGCAAGAGTTCTTAAATTGGGGGGAAAGTTAAAGTGTAACAGGGTGGATACAATATCTAAAAAATAAGAATTCAAAAATAAATATGTGAATATAGTATTCAAATATGAATGGACTCTGTGAATTTTTAAGGAATAAGCAGTGATGGGTGGGAGTCCTCAAAGAAGGTTCTTGGGAGTAATGGATTTTACCCACAGAAATGTTTGGGGTGTCAACAGTCCAGCGGGTGGTGGCCATATTCTAGTGTGAGGAAATGGCATAAAGATAATAACGAACAACTCACTCAAACAATATCTAATTTGGTGTTGGATGAATAGGAGAATCAAGAGGAAGCAAGGATACGTTTGCGAGTAGAGGAAGAGCAGGATGCGTATCATTTTTAACTTATGGAATGCTTCGCGTCATTTGGGTTCTGATCCTTGTCAGTTATGTGTGCTACATCCCCCAGTCTCTAGCTTGTCTTCTTTTTTAAAAGATGGCTTGATGAGCAGAAGTTCTTAATTTTAGAGTAGTCAAGTTTATCAGTGATCTCCTTCGTGATTAGTACTTCTCTATCTTAAGAAATCCTTCTCCATTTTGAGGCTAGAAAGACTTTTCACCCATATTTTCTTCTAAAAGTTTTCAAGTTTAGCTTCTGACACTTGATTTCTTAGTCTGTCTTTAGGCAATGCTGGCAATCCACATGTGTTCCTAGCTCGGTTGATTCAATTGCCTTTCCTTTCCCCAGTGATCTACCACATCCCCTCAGACATGTACTAAAAGTCGCACAAGTCTGTTTCAAGCTCTCTGTTCTGTTCCTCTGGCAACAAAAAAGTAATAACCCTGACCACAGACACTTGTAAGTGCTGCTTTAATTACAACAACTTTACAACATTGGTATATGTGGGAACATATGACATCTATAAATCAGTTTATATACGGTAGGTAGGTAGGTAAGTAGTTGGATGAATGGGCCTTGAATGGACCAATATGAGAGTTTTCACGAACACAGGATTATGATCAATTTTGAGATCCAAATGTTGCCATGAGCAGGGAACAAATGGGATGCTACCAAGTACATTTTTTGGTAAGGTAAGTTTTTTTTTTAATCAGGTATTATTTTAGATTATATCATTAATGACCTTGAGGAAGCAAAGTAAACACAAGAAATCTGTACCAGCTAAATCAAAATTAGACAATTCAATTATTAATTTTTAATAAATCACAGTTTTGAGAAAAACCTGTTACCTTATATCTCACATTGGTTGAGGGCATGAACTGTGTATACCCAGCACCTAAAATAACGTCTGGCAAATAGTAGCCACTCAATACATATTTGAGGCATGCATGAATAAACAGGTGAAGGATTGAATGGTAGAGAGCATCATGGACAAACTATATGCTTTTAAATTTGAACCTTTAGTTCAACCAGTTTTACAGACTAAAATGCTTCAGTTAGGAAAAAATGTCTGCATATACAATTCCATGCACCCCATCAAACTAGATTGTTTTCCAATTATCACGTAACTGTGTTAGCAGTCAGCAGCACCTATCTGCCGTCCAGCAGCACGGATGTGCTGTGCTAGGTCCTGGGAGGAGCTATGAAAGGAGACACAGGAGCCAAGCAGCCATGGCCCCTGTTGTTCTACTTTTCATTCAAGCTGAACATACAAAATGACCCAAAGAGAATACGTCAGAACACTTAGAGTAATAAGTGTAAATTAACTCTGTGCAAACTGGGTGCACTGGTGTTGAGGGAAACCATGCAAAACAGCAGACTCCCCTTTGGCAGGTGAGAAGCACTGGAGCTTCCTTGACAGCTTCCTCCACTGTGGAAGGATTTACTATACTTTTTTTTTTTTTTTTTTTTTTTTTTTTTGAGAGAGAGAGAGGGAGCGTGTGCAGGAGCATGTGTGGGGAGGGGCAGAGAGAGAATCCCAAGCATGCTCTGTTAGCACAGAGCCCAAAGTGGGCTTGATCTCATCAACATGAGATCATGACCTGAGCCAAAACCAAGAGTCGGTTGCTCAACTGACTGAGCCACCCAGGTGCCCCTATAACTGACTGTTCTTCAAACTGTGGTCTCAGACCACTGGCAAGTTATGATTCACATTTATATAAATAGAAAAGATATGTTATCTATATTTATCTATACATGATATACATCTCTACATTATAGATCTTCAATTTTATCTAAAATTTATAGATAGATTTCTGGGGCACCTGGGTGGCTCAGTTGGTTAAGCGTACGACTTTGGCTTAGGTCATGATCTCATGGTTTGTGAGTCGAGCCCCTGCATCGGGCTTGCTGCTGTCAGCGCAGAGCCTGCTTCAGTTCCTCTCTCCCCCTCTCTCTCTGCCCTTCCCCTGCTCTCTCTCTCTTAAAAAAAATTTTAGATAGATTTCTTACAGATTTATTTACTATCTATATAAAATAGAAGAGAATAGTTTATAAAGTACAAGACAGAGTGCATGCATGGCATATACTAAAAATAGGAAATAGGTGTCAGCTTAGTAAACTTTTATTTGTTATTTTATATGGTTTTCCATGTGTAGACATGAGCTGGGCTGTTATGTAAACTGTATTTGGAGAGTCATCCAACATGTGTGAAAGCTTCAAACCATAGTAAACTGAGCAACAGAAGGGTCTGTGCAGCCCACTGTAAAGGTCAGTGCAAGGACGAGCACCCTTTCTGTCCGGTACACACACGGTGATGACTCCTCAAGGTCTGGCCCAAGCCACTCTTTGAGAGGCTCATACTTTGTTGCCTTGTCTTTCCCAGATTTGCAGCCAGGCAGTAATCTTTGTTTAAAAGAACTTTCCCCATTTCTTATAACTACTTGCAGGGCTGGAAATTCTGGTGGCAGCTTCCCAGGTATTTATAGCCCTGACATCAATTTAGAAGTTGTCCCATCTTTCAAATCTACGTTCAGCTTACTCAACTTGCAGCCACTCTCCTCAGCAATAATGTAGGGACCCTGCTGCCCCTTCCTGTTCGATCATTCCCAGTCTAGCAGAGCGACACCAGGGCGAGACGGTAGACATGAGTGAATTTCATACTGTAATTTCCAGAAAGTGTCTGGTTTATTTTAACTACATGACGTAGAAGGAGTTTATATTCACTTAATGTAGTACATAGGCAATTATGCTTTCCTCTAAGAGTAAATCTGTAATTATTCTGTAACAACCGCCTTGAATCATTTCTTTTCTAGATAAGCTTTTTAAGTTTTGACATTGAAAAAATAACATTTGAACTAATGAAGTTGAAATTGTCAGCACTTTTCCTCTAATGCTTATTTGTTGAAAGTTCTTGAAACAATGAAAGATAAATCTTTGAGAAAACAAGATAAATGGATT
Organism: Panthera tigris; assembly: GCF_018350195.1. NCBI lineage: Eukaryota > Metazoa > Chordata > Mammalia > Carnivora > Felidae > Panthera > Panthera tigris. Next base: position 166,350,454 of record NC_056667.1, read on the forward strand.
CTATCTATGGAGACTGGTTGTGTTCGTTTTTGTTTTGATTTGTTTTTTAGTATCTTTTTTTTTTTTTTTTTTTTTTTTTTTTTTCAGTGAAAGCAAAACAAGACAATCCAAGAACCAAGATACGGTCAGTTTTACAGGTCGGTACTGAATACATCAAATGAGCACATAGTTAGCAGGTATCTCTGCCAAATAATGAACAACCTAGAAAAGAATCAAAGAGTGAGAACACAGAAACAACAAAAAATGGTAGGCCAAAAGGTTAGAGACTGAGGGCCCAATTTTTACCATGGTCAAATATCTCCTGACTTCAATGAGAATTTTATGTACCACTAGATTTCATGTGCTCCCATGTGAGCAGAGTGCCAAAAGTAAATAGCACTGGGAATATGGTTCTTAACTATAGGCTAATAAACCTGAATAACTAGAATGTGCTTTTTAATTTTGTAATTTGTTTTTCATAGGTAGAAGTGAAAACCAGGCTTTTAAAATGACATTAAATTTATTTTCTCCAGGCCAAATGGATTCATTGCACTGAGAGAAATTTTAGAGGGTAAGGACAGACATCTTCCTAAGCATACATTCTATCCATACAAGACTGGTCCTGTTCTTTCCTTTGGTGGGTGAAACTTATGAGCATTCATACAGAAGGCATTTCATAATTCTTATTGCTTTCCATATTTACCAGACATCTCATTATTCCGTGACTTTCAAAGAGAGTGGCCCATGGAAGTCTTCCAGATTGCCCTTGGGATGACCTCAACGTACCAATATTTACAACAGTATCTACACTTTTATTTCCGGAGTAATTTAACCTGTTGGTGATCTCTCAATGGACATAGCCTCAGAAACTTTTGTTCTTCTAAGATACATAATAGACCCCTCTGAATTTGAGAAGTGTGGGTTGCCTAATAAAAATGTGAGTTTAATACTAAGTTAAGTAAGTTTGGTGAATTTGTTATTGGTACTAAATGTATAAATGCTAAAAAGAAAGGGGAAGAAAGGACAATCTTCCCTATGAGTGGTTTGTTGGTTTTGCAGATAGACTTCTCTTATGAAGTAGTTAAGAATTAAAATTGTATAACTTTATAAAATATGCTGAATCTCCCTTAGCAATTTGACCTTACGCCTTTTTCTTTAAGCTTTTAAACTCCATGGTGAGGTTTTAGAGGAAACATAGAATATCCTCATTCTGGGTTTACCATTCCAGGTACATAAAGAGGTAAAGAAATGTAACACTTGACATAAAGAATTTGTGTGGTATTGCCACCGATTCTGGAAAGCACCATGACCTCTGCACACAAAATTTGTAGGGAAAATGAGCAGCGCCCACCAGTGGAGTTCTATAAATAAAATGGCAATGAACAGGGAGGATTGCATCTTGTCAATTAAGAGCCACTTAAGAATGGGTTCTTGACTTTCTTTAGAATGTTGTAAATCTTCCCCTTTTAGAGTGCAGGATTTTTATTTTTAAAGAAAACACACATCTGTGTTTATACCAGATGGTATGTAGACATTTCCTATTATTATCCATTCTTCTGTCCATTGCTACAGATGTTACAAGTATTTTCTACACTCTTCCCCTCTCTCAAGGCTAAAAACAGAACCTGGCATTAAACATAACAGTAAATGAAGAGGCAGAGAAAAGCTGAAATGAAAACCAGGTGCAATATGAGATTAACTTTGTTCTTCTACTACTTGGTCACCTCAACAAGACAATACAGGTGCAGTATAGCCAAAGCTATATATATATATATATTTTTTTTTTGCATAGATAACTCAGGAAGATAAATGAAACATCTTTCCATAAATTGGACTTTATATGTTCTTGTATGTATAAAGAATTGCCCTTAGGTTAAAAACCCTCACTGAAAACCTCTGCTCTCTTTGTCCAGTTCTGACTTCATTCTTTTTTGTAACTTAAGAGCTTTACTACCCTCGTAATGAACGAACGTTTGACTTATATTTTCTGAAGCTATGACATTCAATATTTAATTTAATGACATTATTTAGAGTCAAATACAAGGTGCACATGCTTTACCAGAGAATATACTGACAACATGCTGCCCAGAAATAAGCTTTAATAAAAGGACGCAATCTTGATCTAGTTAAATAATGGTTCCAGTGAAGGCATATTGTGGCCTTACCTGGTAGCATCCCCCAACTCCTTTACCATCCTCTTCTCACTGGAGATAAAGGTGAGGATGGAAAGGATGTTCTGCCCTCGACGCCACTGATTCATTGAACAATATCTATGTAGGGTCTACTATATACAGAGTTTCTCCTAAGAACTTTGATATTGTGAGGACTTTATCCTCAGCATCGTCTTCTTCCCAAAACTTCAAAGACTTTGGAATATTTTAAAAAACACTCATTACCAAAAAAATTGAGGATACCAGATCTGAGAGCTGTCCATTCTCCATAAAGTCCTTGATAATAAAGGAAAAAGAAACTCAAGTTTATCTCTAGTTCATAGGCCTAGACCCAGAATCTAACTATATTTTAAAGAATCCCGAGGATAATGAGGCAAAGTATAGATTTGTTAAATGGAACTTTCATCTACTTCGCCAGTTAAAAGATAAAGGTTTACTTTTAAATGGTTTTATGTAACTAACATTTTCTGAGGTTCACTCGGAGAGGAGGAAAAGCAAATGACACTGCATCAGATCACAGAATGAAGGACTCGTGTCATTGGGGTACCGTTCTTGGAAAATTAATAGGTTCCAGAATCAAGCAAGATGATTAATACTGGCTTTCATTTGATCTATAAACCACAATGACAGGCACAGCATGCCCCTGACTTTGCCTGGCATTGTGATTTAATGAAAAGAGCTTAGAAGAAGACTATGAAAGGAAAAAAGAAAACCCTTCTGCATTGGGTGAGAAACTTCTTGATTGATATACCCACCTTTTGATTTCGAAATCTTGATCAGGGGCTTTTTTGTTTGGTGGATATTTTCTTTCCCAAGATAGCAGGGTAAAAGGTGTGAGCTTTTTAAACACAAGTGACAACAGTATAGAAGAAAAGTGATAGACAGCTTCATATTTTCTACAGAAAATGCTGTTTGCAAAGATATAAATAAATAATAATGCTGAAGAGAGTAGGGAAGAGTAAATGTGCTAATCATGGATATACTTTTATAATAAAATTTCCATGAAATTTTGGTTTAATGAAATCAGTTTTGGAAACCTGGTTATAATAAGACTGAATTAGAAGATGGTTGAGGCCACAGAACACATAGGTTTGAGTGAATCTACTCTATTGGGTCTCAGTGGTTTTGAGTGGCATTGAAAGGCTGCTCTGTGGATGAGAAAAGTGGAGTATCCAACCCCCTATTTAAAAGGCTGAAGCCACTCCAGAAGGCTGGAGCTGTCACACAACCAACCTGTAGTCACTCCCACTATTTTTCTTAAGACTCTTATTTAGAACTTTGCTCCAAGGTGGTCTACACCCACCAAATCACCTGACTTCTATAACAACCCCTGCCTCCATTCTACATCCTGGGCACTTCAGTCTAAGCCTGATCCAAGGTGGCTTACATACCCTGCCTAATTTTGTTTCCAGAGATTTCTTCAGAAATCATACCTTCTTCTTTATCTTGCTAGTGACTCTCTAGGGGATTTGTTAAAGCAAAACAAAGCGGGATGTGCTCCACGTGTTCACAAAGAGATTATTTATTCTGTGATTAAACACATATATTGGTATCAAGGGCTGGTCTTAGTGTGTTTGCATTTTCTTTCACTCTCTCATTTTTCTCCACATTTATTGAACATGTCTCTATGCTCCGCACTTCATCTCTGAGTTAAATTTCATTCCCCTGCAGAACTTAACCTGGTGAGGAGAACAGTCAACTTATAGATTATGGAATGGGGATGATAAACACTTTGATACATGCCAACATAGAAGCTATTGGGTCACTTAAATCAGTTTGCCTGTTTAGCTTGGCCTCTTGATCATAAAATCACTGGATTGAAAGGTCACATAGTACTTTTTCTCATGAGCAAGCTTTATCCTAAAATCTCTTGAGGTTATTCATTCAAATAATATTTACTGAGTATCTATAATTAACCAGGCACTGTTCTATGTGCTGTAATTTTAGTACTGAATGGGACAGAGAACCATTCCTGCCCTCATGGAGCTTACAATCTGTGGGAGCCAAAACTCCACTAGATAACACATGAATAAACAAAATATAAGAATAGGGAAGATAGAGGTATGTACTAAAGTGAAAAAATAAAGCAGGGAAGAAGGGTATGACATATAGAGGGAGGTCAATATATTAAGGGTGACTAGGGAAGAACCACCTGAGACAGTGACTTCATAGTGATCCAAAGGATGTAATAGAGTGAATTGTGATGCTATCTGGGGAAAAGCATTCTAGAGCAAGGGAATAGCAGATGTAAAAGGCCCTGTGGTAGAAAAGTGCCTACTGTGTCTAAAAACAGTAAGAAGGCCATTGTGGTGTGAGATCAGGGAATGGGTTGGTGAGAAATCACTCTCCTTTTTTTTCTTTAATTTTCATTTCTTTCTTTATTTTTGAGAGAGAAAGAGAGCGAGCTTGTGAGAGTGGGGAAGGAACAGAGGGAGAGAAAGAATCTTAAGCAGTTCCACGCCCAGTGCGGAGCCCAAAGCACTACTAGATCTCACCCAAATCAAGGGATAGAAGCCTAACCAACAGAGTCACCCAGGGACCCTATCACACTACCTAAAAGGAGATGAACTAGCTTCCCAACCCTGTTTCAGGAGTTCATGAGAAGACATGGTGTTGGAGAAGAAGGTAGTGATGTTGTAAGAGCAGCAGTACAGGAGGGTAAAGCCCTGTTTCCCAGGTCTGGAGTCACCACTGTAGACTTCAATCCTCACTCCTTGCCCTTGGAATAAGATTTGACATAAACACTTCTTCAAGGGAACATGAATGTCAGCAGTATCTTAACAGACAAGAAGGAACTTAATTACCTCAGGCATATTGAATTAAAGGTAAAAAAGTGATTGTGCATCCTCACTACCTAATATTCCCCTCCTTTTTTCCCCTCGATGTCCTTTCTCAATCTGACATTATCGTCACAGAAAGTCACCATTGAACTTCAATGACACAACTTTCTACAAGACCTAAACCAATTGTAGCTAAGAATTTAATCTCCAGAGATCTTACAACCTCAAATTGGCTCACCCTCTAGGAAAATATCTTATGGAGAAACACCAATGAAACTATCTGGTCTCAAAGAATTGAAAACCAGGGTGCTTGGGTGGCTCAATCGGTTAAGCGTCCAGCTCTTGATTTCAGCTCAGATCATGATCTCATGTGTCATGGGTGTGAGCCCCGCATTGGGCTCCGTGCTGACAGCATGGAGCCTGCTTGGGATTCTCTCTCTCCCTCTGACCCTGCTCCTCCCCCACTTGTGTGTGTGCATGCACTCTCTGTGTCTCTCAAATATAAATAAACTTTAAAAAAAACCCACTAAAAACCAAATACACACTCACACATACATACTAAAAAACAAGTAAAAATTGTAGACAAGACAAAAAAAGGGCACTTTTGTAACTGCCTTTGAGACAGTGATTCTTAACCTTTCATCAATTACGGATCTAGAGAGTCTGATGAAAGATATGGAATCCATCTCAGGAAAATGCATAAGCATTCAGTTTCAAGGGATTTCTAAATCCCATGAAGCCCATCCATGGACGGCTCCATTGAGCTGGTATTCCAAATATCTGCTTAGAAAAAAAAGTCCTTTCTTCTTCAAAAAAGCTAAAAATTATTTGTATTTGGATTCATTAGATATAAATATGCTCCTGAAACTTCAGAGTTACAGCTCTACTATCTCCATTTACTATAAATGCCCTACAGTTTACAATTCAGTAATCAAAATCTAACCCTGCTCCCAACACTGGAATGGACACAAGGCTGAAGCTGGGGAAAGGAGCTAGCAACAGAATTCAGTATCAGGCAGAGGGTTCATCCAGTTCAGACCAGCTGCCTTTGGAGATGCCATCATCAAACAGCGGCAAAAAGTACCCTCTGGGCCCTGGCTCTGTGTCCCTTCGGCGGCATCTCTGAGAGCCTGCTAGGAGCCCTGGTCCCAGGAGAAGTACTGAGTTATGCAAACAGATTTAGCTGTCTTAGAAAGAACCTTTTTTCCCTCTTAATATTAGTAGGTGTTCCTCTGTCCTACCACTTTTTCACTGCACTCACCTTGAATAGCTTCTAGAAAATCTTTGTTAAGCAAGACCAAGCTCTGTTCCATCACGTAAAGGAGGAAATTAAGGAGAAAGGAAGAGAAAGACTCTGCCTGCTGATATTTTCCTCATGTGTGTACCTGCCAACCTACCAACAGCCCTATGAATCTGAGTATAAACACTGAGGTTAAAAAAAAAGAAACACAAACCCTATAAAATGATACGTCTTACTGCTGGGAGATGGTCCAGAAGAAGGAAGCATTTAAACATGAATATATGCATTGCTTTTTGGGGTTTTTTTCCTTATCAAAAAGGAATGCTGATACTCTAATTTTAATAAAGTGCAAAATGCTTCTCCCACTCTTTTCCTGTACCCACACACCTTCTCTAGCCTCATGGGTTTGTGAACTGGTTGTTCTTATCAAGGGAGTTAGCTAGGAAGGAAAGGGTAATTTGTTTATGATGGTTGAAATCAACACTTCTTTCACAAACCAATACCCATAATCCTTACCCATTGATATGTGACATATTTGCAATTCGTGGTATTGAAGGAGGGGGTAACTTAGTATTTTTATAAATGTGTTGCCCACCACACTCCCCTCCCCTCCCATGCCTTCTAAGAGGGAACTGTATCACCATCAGGGAGGTTGGACATCCCCCTGAGAATCAGAAAGTAGGCGATTAGACAAAAAGAACTCTTCCTCACTTCAGATAGGGACTCTGGGTTCAGCCTGCTTGAGAAGTGCTGTCAATGGCAGAAGTGGGGGATGGGAGGTCCTTTAGGGAAGATGCCAGTGATCCAGTTCCTTCCATGGTGTCCAGCTTATTGAGATTCTTCTTGTCCTTAATGAGGGCAATTTTTCTATTAGAGCTTCTTAGCATGATACAGGAAAACACAGCAGCCACAAAGACCAGAAAGGGAACTTACCAAGTTCCTTACTAGGCACACCTAGAAAGTCTGGAGTTGCTGCAGACCCCTGCAGCACAGGTACTGTCCCTGGGGACTGGGAAAAGGTGTGCAGACATTATGGATTATACAGTCAACCCCTCCCCATGGATGATCATACTAGAGCAGTAGTTCTCAAGTAGGGACAACGTCTGGAGACATTTTTGACTGTCGTGGTTGAGAGAATGGGTGCTACTGGCATCTACTGGGTAGAAAGGCTAAAAATCCTGCCGAGTATCCTACAATGAACAGGACAGCCCCATTCCCCTTCCCCCTCAAAGAACAATCTGGTTCCACAAGTCAATAGTGTCAAGGATGAGGTATCCTGTGCTGAAGGGAAGGAGGGCATGGAGATTTGAGGGATGGGAGAAGCAGAATGTGTGGGAGACAAGTACAGCAGAGAGCTCTCTATATGGCAGAGGTCTGACCTCAACCAAATTCAGAGACTTTGGAGACCTCAAAATAAGGTGGAGCATTTTTTTTACTGAATATGTTACTTCAGAATCAGACAACCTATCACACTGCTGGTAAAAATTGGAGTATTCTATGGCTGCTTGAAGTTAATGACTTTACTCTCTAAGTGACTCTTTCATTTTCTGTGTGTATGCATGCATATGAAGAGAAGGGCAACACAATGCAAACACATGGACCATCTGGAAGGAGGCAGTGGGTAAGTTGTAAACCAAGAAAACCTGGGTTGACAACACTGATAAGAAAGACTACACATTCTTCTTTGCATACAACACATTATCGACAACTGTGGGCTTAAGATAAATGAGCTGTCTTTTGCCCTTGAAGACTGTAGCACTGGACCTGAAAAATTTCCTCTGAAGTATTTCTCACGAGTGACTTTTCAAAGGATCAGTCCAAGTCCATGTAAAGAGCTCCTTCCTTTATCGACAGACATCTAGGTTGTTTCCATAGCCAAGCTACTGTGAATAGTACTGCAATGAACATAGGAGTGGCAACTATGTCTTCATTTGCATACATGCCAGAAATGGAGTTACTGGATTATATGATAGCTCCATTTTCAATTTTTTGAGGAACCTCCATTTACATTCTCACCCACAGTGTATAAAGGCTCCCTTTTCTCTACATCCTCACCAGCAATGTGATACATGTGTGCATGTGTATGTATATATATACCTACATACATATATACATATATGCACACTATAGAATATATAATATATACAATAGAATATTATTCACCATTAAAAAAAGAAGGAAATCATGCCATTTGTGACAACGTGGATGAACCTGAGGATATCATAGTAAGTGAAATAAGCCGGACACGGACAAATACTGCATGAACTCACTTATAGGTTGAATCTAAAAAAGTTGAACTCATAGAAACCAAGTCGAAGGGCAGTTACTAGGGGACTGGGGAAAATGGGGAGATGTTGGTCAAAGAGTACAAACTTGGTTATAAGATGAAGTTCTGGTGACCTGATGGGGAGCACAGTGACTATAGTTAAATAGTGTATTGTGTACTTGAAATTCCCAAAGAGAGTACATGGTAAGCAGTGTGGCTGCCCAAAATAGTAACTTTGTGACTTGAGGGGTATGTTAATTAGCTTGATAGTAATAATCCCTGCACAATGTATATGTATATCAAAACACCCCAATGTACACCTGAAATATATACAGTTTCTATTTGTGAATCATACTTCAAGAAAAGTGGAAAAATAAAATGTAATGTTATTGAGAAAGAGCTCCCTCCTTTCCTCACAAGAACATCACCCTAGGAGAATTTACTGAGGACAGAAGGCCAGAGGCGCGTGAGCACGCGCATGTGAAGGAGTGAGAGACAGGGAGAGAGCGAGAGAGAGCGCATGCACGTGTGAGAGAGTATGTGTACATTCTCCTGCTTTTGTCTTAATGTACTTTGTAAATAGAGGATGCTCTGCCAGTAATGAACGCGCCGCCTCCCCTTTGGACCTCGGCCTCCTCGTAAAGAGAGGGAGTTGGATCCAATGATCTCCAAGGTCCTTTTCCAGCTCTAACATTTCTGCATTCTGTGTACAGTTATTTTCATGCCTGCAGAAGACCGCCAAATGGCTGCCGCCTTTGCTTGCTGTCTCCAGCGGCCTTGCGCCAACCTTGCTAGCGCGGCAGGCTGCTCTGTGGGCGACAGGCACAGAGGAGCACCCCTAGACGTCCATGTTTCACCTCCAGCTCCTGCTTTGAAGAAGTGCTTTATATTCCTCCTCAAGCCTGTGTGAGAAGGACTTTAATGGGCTGATTTTTATGTGAGGATCCAATGATAGAAAAACAGATTCCAGTCAGGACTTTACTCAGAGGATCATTCCACAGAAGCTGAGCTGTTTCTAAAATAGTCCCCAAAGTAGCTTAAAAAATAATGGAGATTCTAAAACCAGATCATTTCCTGATGAAAACTCTAGGTCTGTTCAATTTTTAATCCTTTCTGAAATCAGCATGGTTTTTCTTTTTCCCATAAAGGCATTTAGAATGAAGTCCTTGAATTTGCCCCTTGGACACATTTACAAGTTGTGTCTAATTTCCTAATTCATTTAATCAAGGCTTCCCTAGCTTTCAATCGTAGTTAACTGTCTTAGGGGGAATCAGGGTGCTTATTCCTATTTGTCTGACAAATACACAGCATCAAATATTCATCATTTAAATTCAATTAAAATATAGAATCACAAAAACATCACTGCAATGATTTAAATTGCTCCTGTTTTAATTAAGGGATTAGGACAACTGGGGATTAGGAATATAATATAATGCACAACCGAGAGGCCATATTTCCAGAGGTTTTCAATAATTTACAACTCTTATGACTTCCTTTAAAGAAAGCGTATTTGCCAACAATGAGTAAAGCACTGGAGAAAAAGAGGAGGACATGGGTAAGAAGATACGAAAACTCAGATTTGCTGAGAAATTTAAAAATCTATCTGCCCGATGACATGTGTAACAGTCCTGAATTCTTTCAGGTTCAAAGCAGCAAATCAGAATAAAACCTCACATATGAGTATAATATGGTACTTAGAATAGTTGTTTGGAACCCTGTCTCCATTTTGGAAAAAATTTCCTACATATCATATTCCTATTTCCCTAGGCCCTTCTTCATTTCTTTATGACTCTGAGACTTGTGGGTCCCCCTTAATATGAATGTTTGGAATTGATCTAAAATGTGGCCTGGGGATGATAAAACCTAAACACATAGTCAAAAACTTAAAATTAATTGACACTTTATTATTCATCTGGCCTCCAAAATGACTTCATATAAATTATATTGCCCTATATAAATCGTTAGAACTTGCGCTGCCACATTTTCCATATAAACCAACAGCAGCTATAAACAGTGTTAAGTGAAGCGAAAAGTGGTTTCTCTATGAAGCCTGGAAATGTGAAGTCTCCTAGACTTTCATAATCAACGTCTCTTGTCACATTTTTAATTAAAGTGGTATCAGGGCTTAATGTATTCCCCAAGCCTGTTGCCTACCTGAAGGACACGTGCAGTGCTCACGTCCTGAGGCAGGTACGCACTGATTCTCACCTGGACCGACCTCAAACTGCCGAAGGAGTAATTTTATGCTTCTGGGATCTGGGCATCCATGTACTGGTTTTAAAGGGCACCAGGACCTTCAGAAAAACTTTTGAACAACAACAACAAAAACTTGGGAGATGATCTGGTCTAACATTCTGACTTACAGCAGAAGAATAAATGAGATAGTGATCTTGATGAGCACTATCCTATAAAAATACAATGAAAGTCACCTGTGCAGTTTTAAATGTTCTAGAAAAAAAAACTGGTGACATTAATTCTAATAATATATTTCATTCAGCCTAAATTAGAATTATTTTAATAAGTAATCAATATAAATTGTTGAATTGAATTGAATCTATTGTTTTATATGATTTTTTTTCATGCCAAGTCTTTGAAATCCAATATGTATTTTATACATGCAGCACATCTTAACTCATGCTAGTCACATTTCAGATGCTCAGTAGTCATATCTGGCTAGGAGCTATCCTGGATTAACAGTGCAGCTCTGAGCTATCAAAGTGGACCAGAATGGCTTTCTGACACTGAAGAAATGAAAAGTGTGGGAAAGGGTAGCCTCTTCCTCCAGATGGCATTGTTTGACCTCAGAGATTCAGAGAAAACGTTCGAAGTTAGGTTTTGCATCTGGTCATAGGGGCAATGTTTCTAGAAGAAGAAATTATAAATAAGTGTAGAAGAAGGTATAAATAAACTGTGATCTATTCATACAGTGGACTCCTATGCAATAAAAAATAAACGATATACAACTACTTGCAACAAAAAGGATGACTCTTACCAACATAATAGCAATTGAAAGAAGTCAGATAAAGTACATATAGACCTTCCTTGACTTATGAATTGAAAATACCATATATCAAATTTGCATTTAATATACCCAATCTACTCATTCAGAACACTTCCATTACAGTAGGAAAAAGTTCTCTAACACAAAGCCTCCTTTAGGATAAAGTGCTGACTATCTCATGTAATCTACCAAATACTGTGCTGAAAGCGAAAACCAGAATAGTTGTGTGTCATCTACTCTTACGATTGCATGGCTGATTGGGAGCTGTGGCTGTCACTGCCCAGCATCATGGGAGAGTATCGCACTGCATATTGCCAGCCAGGGAAAAGATGGAAATTCATAATTGGGAGTATGGGTTCTACTGAATATGTATCCCTTATATACCATTGTAAAAATGAAAAATCTGAGGTTGAATCATCCTAAGTCAGGGACTGTCTATATTTTCTGTATCCAAGTACATGCAATACAAAAAACAAAAAACAAAAAACAGACAAAACTAAGCAAATAGTAAAAAGTCAAGACAGTGAATACCCTTGGCGGGGTCAGGGACTAGAAGGGAGCACAGGGAGAACTACTTACTGGCTGCTGGTCATGTTCTGTTTCTTGATTTGGATGTGTTTTGTTTATGAAAATTCATCGAGCTACACACCACTAAGATGTCTTTTTTTTTTCATCATATATGTTGTACTTCAGTATAAAGTGCTTTTCTTTTGAAGGTAAGATTCAAAGTACTAAATGTCTATATATTTCTGTTCTGGGACATAAACACATATCATGTATCAGATAACATTATAAAAAAAAGATGTGCCAATAGTTCTGAGCTAATTTTTTTAATGTAGATTACAAAATAAATTATAAAATTAAACAAAGTCAAAGCTCATAGGTATTGATTGCTGATGATCACCTTCAAAGGTTGCCAGGAGCACTGGCACAGGACAGAAATGGCACTGGCTTCAGGACAGCCCAACAGCTTTCTGTGTTGGGCTGGACACAGAAGGGACATGGGCAACCCACCACACCCTAGCCTTTCCTCTGAAGGATGCTTAATCTTCTTGTTTTGGGTTTCCCCAATTAGTCTTTTATCCTTGGATTTAACAACTGAACTCAAGAACAGAGATCCTCAAGAGTAAAGCTTGTCTCTTAGGCCTTGAAAGTACACGTCTAAGGATGACAGGTTGGAGCATCTTGGTAGATTTGGAACATAACTGCCTCTGATTCCTAGATTGCTAACAGCTCATGATCACTACCAGCTATTGGAACTATACCCCGAAGAAAATATTGTGTTTGGAAAACTTGTCCTAAATGCATCATTAAAATACTTGTTTGTATTCTTAAGGCTTGTTCTTGGAAATTTTCTACCCTTAAGAAAAAGTGCTGGCAATTCTCAATAGAAAAAAGAAAGAAAATAGAAAATCCATCCTGTAACTCAGGATGCCGTGATTCACAAGCAACTCAAACAAGAGAGTCTAGTTAGGATGTAGTCCCGGGCTGAGAAGGCCTAACATGAGAGGGACCCCTTCTTGTCATCTCCACAGGTGCTCTTGCGTGTACTCCAGCCTGGCCAGACTCCTCAGCGATGCCACTTATGTGCCAGTGGTATTGGGCATTAGAACAAAAATCGTAACTTAGAGAATCTAAAAGGCTTCTCACAGACTGTCTTCTGCACATACAATTCTGACAGACAGTTATACCATTAGGGTGTGCTGCCCTTTGTCCTTAGCTCCCACATGCACATAACTGGCACGTGTAGATGTTTTGGAAGAATGTGTTAATAGTTAGTTGTTCATATGTCTCTCGTAATAAAGGCTGAAACAATAGTTTAATTATTTTTCTATTGTTACAAACATTTTTGTTTAAAGCCCTGAAACCTATAATTCTATTTTTGTGGGCTTAAATTCATAGCATTCAAAGAGTGTGGATTAGACATAGTAAAACTATGCCCCAACTTAAAGCACTCCTGAAACATACAGTTCTGCTGGCATCGCCACTGACATCTAAAGATGAGATTGCCTATATTCACAGGAAAAGCTTAAAAATTGTGACCACTGTCACCCAAGCCCAAGTGGAATGGCAGTCCAGTCACAAAAATTAACTTCCCAACGATCCAAGCTCTGTGCTTCTTTTGCTTGAATGCCGTGAAAGGGTTGGGTTGAGCATAACGGTATTTCTTAAAATCCCCATTCAACCCCAGTTTCTTTATTTGCCACAGCTTCTCCCACACCTCTTTGCCAGCACTCTAACCCTTGCCCCCACCACCTTTATCCTTCTGTCAAGACTCTGCCAAGCAGGATGCTACTTGGAGGAGGCCGGAGGCCAAGATAGGGAATAGGCAAAGCCTGACTCCTCTTTAGAGGAGTAGGAGAAAGGAAGGTGGGAACAAGCATGTGTTGATCATGTTTGTTCCACCATGTGGTGTTAGGATCAGATGGGTATGTCTTAGGTTGGTTTCCTGGGGAAAGGGATTGAGATGGAGATTTGCCTGCAAAAGGTTTACTGAGGGGACTGTTCAGGAACAATACTTGTTGGAGTAGGAGGGGAGCAGGATAAAAGGGCAGAGTGAGAGGGGACCTGAGGCAGATATAATAGAGGCCACCCACACACCTACAGGGGACCTATCTACTTGGGATGGCCCCTCAGGGTTTCTTAGAGACAAGGGAGACAGGCCTTTGTATCCCCTGATCAACAGCCCCAGGATGTGGGCTGTCCCAGGAAGGGGCATGATCTTGGGAAAGGCAGCTCTCTTCAGCAGGGGGTTAGGAAATGGGCTGTGAGCAGACAGCAGCCCCAGTACCAGGCAGCTGAGAGAAAGAACACCTCAGCCTTGAAAGGGGCATCTGGGTGGTTCACAACAGCATCCACTGCAAACATTGTATTGAAAGTTGTGTTTTTATACCAGAGAGCAGCAATTATCTGTCCCCATGTTGCTGCCTGTGATCATCACTCTTCACTTTATGATCTTTGGGAGATCTTTGTTCCTCACTGTTGTTTCAGAGGGCCTCATATGAAGTGAGTCTGCTAAGTCTGTTGTTTCAGGCCAGGTAATGGCTATCTTGTACATGGAAATCGTTCTGCTGAATGTCTTTGAGGAGTTCTTTATGCTGGAGGCTTCTCCTATGAATGTTTCCCTTTAGCTTTCCGCATAGCGGATCAGATGTCTTCTTGCCATTTACCCTCTGCACATATTCAGGCCAACAAAAGTTCATTTTCAGCAGTAAAACAGTAGTGTAGTTATGCAAGTTTGATGCTGGTGATGGTAAGTAGCTGGCACAAATGAAATCGCTCTAGAATTTAACAGCTCAGTACAACATGCCAAAGTCTCCCAGGCCTTTAGGAAATTTGGTTTTCAGCACATCTCGAATCTGGCTTGGATTTCCTTAGTTGTGTTGATGCCAATCCAGTTTCCAAGCCATAGATTTGTACGATGCTATTTTCTTCTTCTCAATCTATTTAGCATGTAGTTTGACTGGGATAGCAAAAGTATGTTTTTATTTCAGTCAAAATGCTTAGTTTACTTGTCCATGGTACATACCATGATATATACCCTTAATTTCCTTCAGCCTGATATTTATTTAACTTGATAGTCAAGGCTTGTCTTAATATGTAACTTCCAGCACATAGGTATGAGCATAAAGCTGTCTTAAATTGGTTCCCAGCTAATGACTGAAAGAACCAGTAATTAATTCTAACTTAGATCTTCCCACCCAATGTAACTGGAACATTATGTAACTGGAACAGCCCATGGCATCTTATCATGTTTTAAAGGGCCTGTTGGAACTTTCTGGTGAATCAACCTAAATAGTAGCTGCTAGAATTACCTGAATGTCATTGGGTAACTTCTGTATCAGCCACAACAATAGGCATTGCATGGTATGGGTCAATGGGTGTTGGGGCAAATTCTTTCCTTATTGTAGGGCCACATCCTCGTGGGAAGTATGTCAAAGTGTGAAACACCAGGCACGTTGATTGCAGTGGGATTGCAGTGAGTCAGACTGAGCAGCCAGAACTGAGAGAAGCAACACAGTTAGATCCTGGCCCAAAAATAAGTAGGATCAGGAGTTCAAAGCCAACTATCAAACTAACCATGAATTTGAGGCTCAGAGAAGTGAGAGGTCAGGGAACAGGGAGCCCCTAGAAGTCAAGACAAGGTGAGGGGCCAGTGGAAGCAACTGGATTTTATTCAGTTGTAACATGGGTTTGTCATAAACTCCCTTTAGCATCGCAAAGTCATTGGATCATTCAGCTTTGGCTTTCCACAAGTATTCATATTCCAAACCCCTCCAGTAGTTTATCTTTCATATAAGGACCTATGAAAAGAGTCAAGTCATTGTATACCATTCA
Organism: Panthera tigris; assembly: GCF_018350195.1. Lineage (NCBI taxonomy): Eukaryota > Metazoa > Chordata > Mammalia > Carnivora > Felidae > Panthera > Panthera tigris. The sequence goes on from NC_056667.1 coordinate 166,366,229, forward strand.
AGGGTACAAAACCAACTTTTTCTTTTTGCCATCACAGAGAGCTTTTAAAAATTGACTAATTAACCTTCACAGTATCTGTCAGTTAAGTAATAGATTGAAAGGAAGTACAGCCCCCTACTGAAATAAAGTCCCATTTGGAACAGCTTTTTTGAGCTGTAACTAGACAGCAGTTTAAGACAGAGTGCTGAGGACAACATATGGGACAAATATCCAAATGGATGGAAGTATGAAAATAGGACAGGAAGCTAAAATAGATGTGCACTCAATTTCTTTAGTATAAATAGCATTGTCTGTAATCTCAGGTATATGATTCAGCAATTGCTAATGGAAATCATTTCCAGTATTACAAATAGACAAGCAGCAGGTCCATGAATTCCTTTATAAAAGTGGGAAAGGTCTCAGAAAGACTTTGAAACACTTGAAGACTCAAGTTGGGTTACATTTTTTCCCATTTGTTTATATACTTAGAGCCCGAATCTCCTAAACCAAATAGAATGACTGTTTACCCATCTACACAGTAAGTTTTGATCCCTGAAGGAAGCCAATCTCAGTAAGGGTGGGTGCAGAAAACTCATAGAGCTGTTGGCTTCATTACAAATTCATGGCCACAACACTCACCGGGGTTCTTACAGCCACTCTGCCCTTTACTTACTCCTCCTGGATGAACCCCTATTTCATGTATAATGGGACATATTTCTCCTCCCTCTTTAGCTTTCAGCTCCTTTATGCAATCCTCATTCTCAATACAGTGCTTCACTGTCCAGCTTGGTCTACTTTCCTTCCCATTCATCACTAACTTTAATTTTTATCCCTATTTCTCTCAATCCCATCTACCTCAAAAAAGGCAGCATCCTCACTTCCAAGTTTTTCCACTTGATCCTATCTCCCCTCATCTTCTTTGGAGCCTTATTCTATCCATCCAACCTTCCTAACATTGCTTCTTTCTTTTTTAATCACCTGTTCCAGGCACCCATTGCTGCATAACAAGCCTTCAAAAACTTCAGCAGCTTACAACAGCAATCATTTATTCACTCACAAGTCTGCAATTTGGGCAGAGCAGGGCTCTTCAGTGGTTCAAGTAACATCTTCCAGCCCACCCTGGTTTCTTCGTTCGTGTCTGGTGCCACAGCTGGGATGCCTAAAACTTCTGGGAGCTAGCTGGCTGGACATCTGTCTCTCACTCCATGGGGCATTTCCATGTGGATAGCTTGGGCTTCCCCCACAGCAGGATGGTGTCAGGTTCAGAGCTCTTGTATGGTGTCTGGCTTCTCCAGAGTACAAAAGCAGACACTGTCGGCTCTTCTTAATGCCTTAACTTGGAAGCCTTTCCAAGAACATCACATTCTATATTGTTCACTGGGCCATCCCAGATTCAAGGAGACACAAGGGCATGAATATTGGGAGACACAGTTCCCTGGGGGTCATCAATGTAACAGACTACCACCTCACATCTTTGTTGTCTCTTTGGAATCAGTTTTCCTTGTCCTAATAAAACCTTCTTCCAACCTTATTATTTGTCAAAGAATTACGGTCCTCTCTCATTTACACTTCACCACCACTTCTCAAAAATAATCCTCTACTCTTGTTTTCTCCAAGGTAACATTTTCCATTTACTCCTCAACCCACTGCAACCTAGCTTCTGATCTCATCACATTATAAAAAATGAATAGCAACCTTCTCTTTGTTAAATCTTTGTATTTCTTCTTTGTCCTCATTTTTCTATATTTCTCTAAATCATTTGTTTTTAGTGACCCCCTTCTTGTAATCCTCTCGTTATTTGGTTTTGGAAGTCCTGGGTAGCCTTTCTCCTAACTTATGCCTTCTTCCTATTTTTCTCTTTCTCTTCCTCTCCATAAACATAGGGGCTCCTGCATCACTCCCACTCCCATGCTACCCAGTCTGTCACTAGATTATCACAACTCTGCCCCAGTAAAACCTAGAAACCACCCCCTCTTTCCATTCCTGTTGCTCCTACACTAATTCCCCATTAGGTAAGTGCCAAGTTTTCTATTTGATCTCCAACAATCCAGCTCCTACCCCTTTCAATCCTGCAAACTCACTTTCACTAAGCAGAATAATCTATGCTCAAAAACTTTCCCCAGCTACCTATTTCCAATTAGAAAAGCAGTCTTCTGGTCTTAGTTTACCAGAACCTGTAATTCTGGTCTTGAACTGTATTTCCAAATACCACAGCAAATGCCCACAGCCTAAGTTTTAGCCCCACAGGATATGTCACAGTTCTCTAAAGATGACTTGTGTTTTCCTGCCTCTGTACTCTTCTTTCAGAAAAGTACCTTCCACCATCTTGACCTATTGAAAACTTCCTTGTCCTTGAAGGCCAGCCTTAAAAGATGCACTTTCCACAAAGACTTTTCAAAACCAATCAGTCTGCTTGCTTTATACCCAAGGAATTTTGTTTAGACATTGCTTTTAGAGCATGTCATATCTTAAGTGAAAATGTGTTATTATTTTAGTGTTCTTCACTAGATCATAAACTCCATGAGACTACACACTCAGTAACCCTAGCATCTAGCTCAGTTGATTGGAACTCACTATTGTTGACTTGAATTGAATTAGCATTATGAGGTGTTTATTGACTTTCAAACTTTAGCTGGAGAGTCAAGTAAAATAAGAGAGGTTTCCTTCAATACGTGTGATTCAATTGCCAGCTTAGAACAAAGGCTTTCTATGGACAGGTTGCTAAAATTCTGCCCCACTCAAGTCACTCAGTGGTATAAATATTAAATTAAATGCCAGAAGAATATTTTTAAAAATCTAGAAGGGCCAACCAACATAACTCTGTGTTTCCCCAAATTACCTAGATAACTGCCTTACTTCACCATCTTGTTTTAAATTACCACTCTAGGATTTATTACTAACGGATGCTCATTAAATTTTAATAATTCTCTGGGATATATGTGGCAGTGACACTGTACTTCCTCTCACAAGTGGCATGTAGATATGTAAACATTTCAGTTAAATGTGTAATATAATATGTAGATAAATCTGTACAATGGAATAAGCAAATGTTGGTAAGTATTTCACGTTGTAAGAAGAAAATATTTGCTCACTCCTGGGAACAAACCCCAACAAAATTACAGTATGTGCCTGGTAAACAGCAATTAAGGCTCTACCTCATGTTCACAAATAGATTTATTTGTAAGATGTATAAATCAATAAATTAATTCTATTTTCCTATCTCCCTATAACACTTAAGATTCATTTTTTTCCATCTATCTTTGCCTAACAATTTCCAACTTTTATATATTAGGCTGCTTAACCCACCCATAGATTCTCTATCAAGTAGTTAATGGTCTGGAAACAAACACTAAAGAAGTTCCTGTTGTAAAAGAATCCTAGGGTGAATACTTCTGCAAGCTGAGTGATTAGATTCTAATTTATACTTTGAAAATTCAGCTTTGCATAAACAGTTCATGTATGTATTTGCAATTTATGATTACGTTGGGCTCCAAAGATAGTTTGAAAACTGATTACTGAGAAATTGGAAGAAGATTTTTCCATCCAAATAATTTTAGTCAAGTTCCCCAAAATGATACTTTTTAACTAATGCTGGTGACCTGTAGCACATTAGTATCATTAATAAGTAGATCAATTTTGGGGCGCTTGCGTGGCTCAGTTGATTAAGTGTCAGGCTTCAGCTCAGGTCATGATCTCATGATCTGTGGTTTCAAGCCCCTCATAGCGCTCTATGCTGACAGCTCAGAGCCTGGAGCCTGCTTCAGATTCTGTGTCTACCTCTCTCTCTCTGTCCCTCCCCCTCTCATACTCTCTCTTTCTCAAAAATAAATAAACATTAAAAAATTTTTAAAAAATCAGTAGATCAATTTTAGGATCCTGCGACCAGGGAGTCTTGATGTCCGGGAAGAAAGAAGAGAACGGAGAACAGTTTCCTTTCTCAGTCTTTGCTGGGTGATTCTAAGCAATATTTCAAAACTATAACATTTATCAATGTTTATCATTATTCTTCTACTCCTTACATTTCTCTTTTTCTTCCCTATCTAGTTCCATCCTCAGGGTCTTGATCTAAAGTTATCTTTTTGTAGTCTCTTTCTTGAATGGCATTGAAGGTGTATTTCAGGATTCAAGATGTCTTATACCCAACCTGTCTCTTCCAGATTGCGCTTCATCCAACTGGGTCCAAGAATCTGAGGGACAAGGGACTCTGGTGGGGAGAAGAGAAAGTGCCAATCTCATGTAGCACATCTATATTAGGCCTGAAGGCAAGAGAAGTGAGTTCATTTTTTTTTCCATATCTGGACATTCCTTGAAAGCATGAATAATGTAGAAACAAACATGAGAAGGAAATGAGGGGAAGAAATGATGTTACAGCCTCTGCAAAGAGAAGAATGGGATGGATCTATCAGCAGCGATGAGTATGAAGGAAGGGGGTGGGGATACTTCTTTAGCCAAGTCAGACAAGATGGGATAGTCATCGGTATGTCAGAGACATTCATTAGTTGGGAACTTTGTGACATACATTGAGACACTCCTACTGTCATGATTCAAGCTGGTGAAAAGCAAATAAACCAAAAGATCAATATATTTCACTTTTTCAAATATATCAGGAGTAAATGAATACCCAGCTTGGAAATTAAAAGAAAAATCATTTAAAATGAACAATTTTTAAATCTGGAAAGTATTTTTATTTTGAGTTTGAAAGAATTCTTAACAATCCATGAAAAATCTCAAAAGTTTAGTGTATTGCTAGTCATCTATGTTGAGATTTTTTGATTGGGGAAGTTATTTATAGAAAAACAAAAGTGTTCAACATATCACTGATTGAGGAACTAACTAGGTGAGTTTTATACCCATAAGTGTAGAATTTGTAAGTGGGAAATGCAGCAACTTAACACAGAATCATATAGACAGTTATATTTTTTGGTTACTCATATGCCTCCTGTATTTCTAGAACATTTTGCTTTGCTCGGTGAGTGCACCACTTCAATGAATTAACTGTCTCCATTCCAATCTAAGGCCAACTTTTCCACCTATCCCATCCTCCCTTACCTACTTGAGGATTGTGCTCCTGTAGTTATCTCCTCTCATCTGGATTATCTCTATTAATGTACAAATATGCTTTAATATCTCACACTTAAAATAAAAATTATTTTCTTTGAAGAGATAGCTGGTTCCTATGTAAGATAGAAATTGTACTAGATGAGCCTAGGATACCAGATAGTAATGAATCTATAAACAACTATCAGGGTTTGTCAAAAATATTCTGAGGCCAAATCTAAGAGGCTCCTAGGGTGCACAAATGGGGGCGATTTGAGTATCAATAAGGATACTAACTATAATGTATTGAACACATTGAGTATATTTAAACCCATGAGTTCATATTATTTTTAAAAGCATTCATTTTTGAAGATACTGTAGAATTTACTTATTATTTTTGAAAACTGTTAAAGAGAAAGAATCAAACATTTATTCTGTCTTTCCTAAAAACCATAACAGTAACTAAAAATTGATGAGGAAGTATTCCAGCTGATAAATAAAGAAGCAAGGATAGAATTAGAATGTCACCATTTTGCAATCCCTAATGAATTAATGTAACTAGAGAAGGAGCATCAATGGCTACTAACAACTTGAAAAGAGAGACAACCAGACATCATGTTCTCCTTGATGGAGAAACATACCATCATGTCTGAATTAATCTCGCCAAAAAATTTAAACCTGATTCTAATCAAGCTTTTAGATCCAAATATCAGTTTGGGGGAAATACAAAAGAAGAAAACTGTGTTAAACAAAATCACAGAAGTTCAATCAGGAATACTCAGACTGCGGGAAACTCTACAAGACAAACTGGTTTCTTTGAAAATAAATTGCAAGGGGGACAAAAGATGGAGAGAGAATGTTTAGACTAGAAGGGATGTAAAAGACACAGCAAAACCAAACAAAACAAAAAAACAAGACAAAACACACACACACACACACACACACACACACACACACGCAGGAAAAAGACATAGCAATGTCAAACCAAAAGAAATTGCAATGTGTAGATCCTTTTTGGAAACTAATTCAAACTTACAACATTTATGAGATAATTAGAACTTTGAATACTATGGATATTAAGGGATTATTATCAGTTGTTTTTAGGTGTCATATGGGTCTTGTGATTATATTTCTTCACAAGGAGTCCTTGTCTTAGAGATATACTCTCAAATATTACAGATAAAACAGTATCCAGGATTTGCTTCAAAATAATACAGAACTTGGAGCGCCTGGGTGGCTCACTTGGTTGGTGAGTTCAAACTCCTCATTGGGCTCTGTGCTGACAGCTCAGAGCCTGGAGCCTGCTTCAGATTCTGTGTCTCCCTCTCTCTATGCCCTTCTCCCACTTGTTCGGTTTCTCTCTCTTAAAAATGAATAAACATTAAAAAAATAATACAGAACTAGGTAAGCATATAGCAGTACAGATGAACAAGATTGCTTAATTCTTGAAGCTATTGATGTATGCAAAGTCTATTTTACTATGGGATCTACTTTTTTATACATTTAAAATTTTCCATCACAAAAATATTTTTAAAAACCATCTCTTGATCTTGCATATTTTTTTATGTACAGACTCAGTCCTCTGCTTCCCATTGGAGCGCAATTCCACATGTGACTAGTTTCTACTTCACCTCCCATTATCACTGTCTTCAGTTAGGCTTTGGCTTTCCCTACTCTACTGAGATTCTGTCATCCAGATGCCCTACGATCTCTACTTGCCAAACCCAGCTTTCAATCTCTGCTTTCATCCCACTCAACCTTTTAGCAACACTTGACCATTCTTGGTTTCTGGTGCTCTCCCTGTGTTACAAGCTTCTTCTATTTTTACTGGTTTCTCTGTCTTCAATGCTCCTCAAACTGTTGGATGGCCACTAGGCTCCCTGTTGACACATCCTGGTAGGGTGACCCATCCAGTTCCAGAGCTCTAAATCCAATCTAAATGCTGATGACACTCCACTTGGCCCCAACTTACATGTCTGACTCCATGACAATGTCTAGCAGGTGGAGATCTTAAAATTAATGAGCGTACAATGAAACTCCTGATTTTGTCTCTTCCCCTTCAAGAACTCCCCCACCCACTCCATCTTCCCATCATATTTAATGAATCTCCATTCCTTTGGTCACTCAGGCAAAAAGCCTCAATTTTACCTTTGATCTTGTTTTCCCTCTCTGCACTTTCAATCTGTCAGGAAGTCTTATAAGCTCTAACTTAAATATACCCTAAACCTGATGTCTTAGTCATCTTGGGCTGCAATAGCAAAATGACAGAAATTTATTTTTTGATAGTTCTGGAGGCTGGGAAATCCCAGATCAAGGTGCTGGTCAATTTCACTTCTGGTGAGGGCTCTCTTCCTGGCTTACAGAAGACCACCTTCTCACTGTGTTCTCACATAGCTGGGAGAGAAAGCTTTTATAAGGACACTATTCTTAGTGTATTAGGGCCCTATGACTTAATTTCCTCCTTATGGGCTTGATCTCCAAATACAGTTACTGAAAGTAACTGAAAGTTAGGGGCTTAATATATGAGTTTGGAGGACCACACTGACCACAACATCTGAGCACAACCATTTCAGGACTTTTTTTTTTTTTTTTTTTTTTTTTTTTTTTCAGTTTTTCTTCTGCCAAGAATATCATTCTCTCCAATCTTCTCAAGGCTACCACCTTTTCAATGTTCAGATCTCAGGGCAAACATCCCTTCCTGGAAAGTCCTCTCTGATCATTCTTTCAAAAGTAGTCACATAAATCCAGTTAACCACAGTCACTCCTGTCATTATCCTTGCTTTATTTTCTTCGTAACTCTTATCGCTACCTGAAGTACCAAGTTTATTCACTCATCAGATACTCCCACCAACTTTCCCAGGAGCAGCAGCCTTACCCATTCTCACCAGCACGCACAAGGTCAAGAGTAGGAGGTGCTCAGAAGGAATGAAAGGAACCTATCTCTTCCACAGCTCTTAGCAGCCAGACTCTTCCAGCTCTGGTCATCACTACGCCCCAGGAGAACAGTTCTAAGAACACTAGATACTGAATTTAAAACTGCTTCCTGATTGAATCAGTGAATGCATCTTTGAATTGTAATGTATTATCAGCCCCTCCATCTCAGCCCTAATTTTCTCCACATTCTTCATAATCTGTACAGCTCCTCCTAAAACATTCAGTTTTCTTCCCTTTCTTAATGACTGCATAACTTCCATACGCTGAATCTCCTCAGTGATTTTATATATGATTTAAAGAATAAGTGACTAAAACCATATTAAAAGTATAAGAAAATATATGATTTACTAATAGTCACTCTATCTAATTAGCTGTGTGCTCTGAGTTATTTCTATTTCCCTAACATTGAAATTGAAAGGTGGGAAATACAGTATTTCTAATAAAACAAAGTTTGAAAGGAGTTATACTAGGCCAATCTTTCACTACTTTTCTTATTTATACCTATATACACACACTTACACATATATAAGCACTCACTTTTTTCCTAATGAAAAACAGAATTGTTCTCTCTCTCTCTCTCTCTCTCTCTCTCTCTCTCTCTCTCTCTCTTCTATATGGCCATAACGCATGTAACAAAATACCCTGGTCATTTTTCTGGGCCATGTATATCAACCTTGTTCTGTATAAAGGTTGTGTTACATTCTATTGTGTGAACCCGTTTCTTTATTCCTGCTTCAAGAGATGGCACTGATCTCGTTTCATATGATTTGTTTTCACAAAGTCCTTTGTATGTGTGTGTTTACAGACTTGTGCAATTCTTTCTGTAGGCTAGATTCCTAATACTGAGATGGCTGTCTTAAGTGAAATGAACATTTTCGTTCCTGAACTCATGCACCTATTCACTTCTCAGCAACAATATGTAGCATTGCTCCCATCAGCTCAAAATGATCAAAATGTTATCAAACTTTTACATTTGTGTCAAACTGATAGATGTTATCTTGCAGTTTTAGTTTGCATGTATTTAATTATTAATCAGATAGAACATATTTACATATATCAGTTGGCTACTTTCACACTACAACTTTTATATATGATGTTGTATACACTAATTTCTGTATATATTAATATTTGAGAAGGCTTGTCATAGAACACGTGTAGAACTATTAAACATGGATAAAATGACATGTTGGGGGAGATTAAGCTTCTGTGTTGTATATAAGGCACGTGCCCACTTCACATATATATGCATTTCAATAAACAGCTATGGGATGCTTACTATGAACCAAGCACTCCTCTAAGCCTTTGGAGACAAAGATTAATATGATCCTGTCCCTAAACTTGCAGTATTTCCACATAATTAATTAAGCATACTAATAGGAGAAATTAAAATATAAAAATAACCAGCTCAATATTTCCATATAAAAAGTTGTAAATTTACAAAAACATCAGGATACAGACCAACAAATTACATCACCAATGGATATGCTAAGGCAAAATTTTTCTTGAGCAAAAAACATAGGACTAAGTTTACACCATAATAGGTAAATTGACTGCAGGTTAGCATTAAACACTTATTATGTTTATATAATAAAAATGTGTTGAAGTTTCAGTAGGTGAAAACAAATTTAATGTCCTTGGCAGTCAGGAGAATATGCATGAAGAGTTGGTGAATTGCCTCTTTCACTTCTTAAAACCTCTGCCTATAGATTCTCTGAAGGTTTTACAAATGGCTAAATCCACTGGGACACTGCATTTGGTTTTCTCAGATGTATTCACTCCTTAAGGAGTCATAGTTTGTAATAAAATCATTCCAAATATTTTTTAAAAATGAGAGTGAGGACCACGTGCAATTCTCTGTAAAGCTGAGAAAAAAAAATGCTCTCACTTTAGATAACTTATCAAACATTCTAAAACTGAAAATAATTTAGTTCAGGATTTTACACCCAACATCCCAGATGCCTGCACAGTTGGAAAAGTGGGGCTGGTCTGATTCTGGCACACAGTGGAGTTATTTATGAGACAAAATGCAATTTCCTTTCCCCTAAACTGCCCACAGATTGTACAGGGTCTGGAGAGACTGCCCATTAGGGATGGGCCTTTGTCATCCAAACAGGACAGTAAAATTAGGTGAGGAGGGAGATAGTCTGGTCGGAGCCTTCCCATCTCTCCACAGGGCAGGCAGTCCTAGCCTTTTCCATGAGAAGGTTTATTTTGTTGTTGTTTCCTTTCCAAGAAGACTTGAAATCATTGGGAGGCCGAGTGGATACCAAAGACTTCACGGGATGAGTTTGAACAAGGAGACAGGGAAAGAGGACACTGTGGAAGTGGAAGCATGTTCAGATCGGGGCTCAACCAGAGAGTCATTAAATGCTATTAGTGGGGTTTCTTCCCATGATTGGAGCTTTTTTGTTGCAGATACTTCCACCTTGGAGCAGCCTCAACATCCAGTACTCTAGCAGATCCGTTTAAGATGGGAGAAAAAGCAGGGTACGTGCTTTAGTCTGGGTATTTCTGTGGCATTTTGAGTTAGGGTCTTGGCACCACCTCACTGGCTCCAAGGGAGTCTCAAACTGTCTTAGGGACAAGACTCTGCTCCAGAGCCCCTTAGAAGAGGGCGAGAAAGTCAGACAGCCTCCCTGTGATGAGGCAAAGATTTATGCATCCTGGTTGGTATTCTGATTCCAGTGCAAGTGCTTTTGAAGGCTTGCTTCTAACAAATCAAGCTTTGGTGAATGCTGAACTCTTGACTCATAATGGAACTGATTACAGGTTGGAAGACCAATGGAAAACTCCCTGCAGTGGGTTGTATGTGTTTCCTGCCAAGAACGTCCAAGTCGTAACCTTAGGTACTTGTGAATGTGATTTTATTTGGAAAAAAAAAAAGTTCTTTGAAGATACAATAAATTTAAGGATCTCGAGATGACGTCATCTTAGATTCAGGGTAGGCCCTAAATTGAATGACTAGTGTCCTTATAAGAAACAGACAATGACAAAACACAAAGACACAGGGGGAAAGGCCATGTGAAGATGGAGGCAGAGATTGGAATGGTGCATCTACAAGCCAAGGAACACCAAGGGTTGCTTGGCATCTGCCATCAGAAGCAAAGAGAGGCATGGAAGGGATTCTCAGAGCCTCCAGTTAGGGACCAACCCTGCAAATGCCTTGATTTCCGATATCTCAACTCTGGAAATGTGAAAGACTAAATTTCTATTGTTTGAAGCCATCCAGTGTATGGTGATTTGTTTTATCAGTCCTAGGAAAATAACTCACATCACAATACAGATCCAAGGTGTAAGCGTGCTGTGTTGGGAGACTGCATTGGAACCCTATGGAAAGAGCCCTTTAGGAGCAAATTTGGGGAACGGCAGAGAGAACACAGGTTGGAGTCAGACAGAACTTGTTAGTTACTGCTGTGTGGACTTGGCGAGTCCTTCTAGGCTTTTGCCTCTTTGTGTGAGACCAGGAAGGCAGCCTAGGAATACAGGATAGTCAGATAGCATAAGCCAGGAATATATTAGAGTTTACCAACACTGGCTGCATGTTAATATCACCTGGAAGGTTTTCAAAATATTGTTGACAAGGCCTCACCTACAAATAATTAAATCAGAGTCTCTGGGACTAAGCCATGGGCACTGATAATCTTTTAAACTCCCTAGGCACCACCTCCTACCCACTGGCATAGCTATCATCAAAAACCAGAAAGTAACAAGTGTTGGCAAGGATGTGGAAAAATTGGAACCCTTGTGAATTGCTGGTGCAAAATAGTATGCCACTTCTTAAAGCAACAAAACAACATAGAATTACCATATGATCCAATGATCCCACTTCTAAGTATATACCCAAAAGAACTGAAAGCAAGAACTCAAACAGGTATCTGTACTCATGCTCATAGAATCATTATTCACAATAGCCGAAAAGTGGAAACAACCTTAATGTCCATCGTTGGATGAGTGGATAAACAAAATATGGTATATACACAGAATAAAATATTATTCAGCTTCAAAGAGGAAGGACATTGTGACACATGCCACAGCACGGATGAACCTTGAAGACACAATACTAAGTAAAATAATACCAGCCATAAGAGGACAAATATTGTATGATTCTACTTACGTGAGGCACCTGCAATAATCAAATTTGTAGAAACAGTGGTGGTTTCCAAGGACTAAGGAAGAGAGGGAAGGAAAAAAGGGTTAGCTTCTAATGGGTATAAAATTTTAGTTTTAGAACATGAAAAAGTTCTGGAGATAGGTAGTGGTGATGGTTAAATACAACCATGTATTTAATGCCATTGAATTGTACACTTGGAAGTGGTTAAATGTTAAATTTTTTGTTATGTATATTTTGACACAAATAAAAAAACAAAAAATGGATGTTAACACCTGTTGTGGTAATTATTTCACAACATATATAAATCAACCCATCATGCTGTATACCTTAAACTTACACAGTGATGTATATCAATAATTTCTTAATAAAACTAGGAGAAACACGCACACACGCACACACACACATGCACACACACGCACAAACCCTTTTTGGGCAATGCTGATAGGCAACATAATTGAGAAATAGGGATTAAACAGTGCCCAAGGTCTGAAGCAAAGGCAGGTCAGGCAAATTATGGAAGAGACCACCTTGGCAATGACCAGAGAGGATACTCTGGGAGACCCAGGACAGGGACTCGTGCCTGGGGCTGGGATGCTCAGAGTCAGTGGCAGGAACATAGTCACTGCAAGGGTGGGTCACCAAAGTCAAAGAAGGACGTCGTGCTAAATCAGAGTTCCTTCTCAGCACTCTGTATAGGGTAAAACTGGTCCCAACCAGGGGGCAAAACTGAGCTTGCAGGAGGGTGAAGGGGAAGGCACCAGACAGGTGACTCAGGAAATGGAGAGCCCAAAACCTGTCACAGTCTCAAGTCTGCTTTGTTTTGTTACCATCTCAACTCCATAGATGTTCTTCGCATACAGAGAAACCCTGTGACATCTCAACTCTTAACCTCGTGGGTAGACTCTCACTCTGAACATCAGGCTGAGAGAGGTCTGGGAGCCTGTAAGCCTTGCATAAGTCTGACAGCTCAGTCTATCGATCTATTTCCAGCACAGAGTGGGTTGCAGGGAAGAGTTGAGCAAGGGTGCGTGGGTGCCGGGTGGGGGCGTACATGAATAGATGCTGATTCTGTTCACTTCAGTTTCAGAGGAAGCTGGTTCTGACCTTGTCCCCGGGTTTGGGCATGCACTCTCCTTGCAATATGTGTACTCCCGGCACTGTGTTTGGACTTTCTTCTTTTAAAAAGTGATAACAATACTGCCAAAAGCAAATGTCAGCCCTTTTGTGTGAAAAGATTTCATCAATTTTGTTAACAATGAAAGAAAATTTAGAATCTTCATTTTAGCTATTGTGCATATTTACTCTAACCTGGACCCATTTCTTCCCAGCATAACAGCTGCAGTCATGTTCGCTCTGGCCTTGCCTCTGCTCAGTTATGCTGTATCTGAGAAAGGATATAGCTCCTTAGCACACCTCATGAGGGAAACATGAGTGGGAAGCGGGGTGTCACCTGTCACATGCCATCCCTGTCACCTTCCCAATAGCATTTCATGCATAGAAGGAAAGTATTTCACCTCCCCTGTTTTAATGCAGTTATCAAGAACAACTCTTACCACTTTCTTCAAATAAATGAAAATGGAGGTGGGGCAGGGGGAAGGATGATACATAGCCTTCTTTGTTTCTGGGAACTTTACAGTTCCGTTTGTACATAGATGGGGTTTAATTTAGTTAGTTCTGTCCTCAGGGGTAGAACAAGAACAGACCAAGGCTGGTCCAGGTTTGAGGGCTGGGCAAGTGCTGACTCAGGTCCTGTGAGGGCTACCTTCTCCTTGTTTCAGTGTGGAACCAGACACCAGGATGTGCCAGATGAAGGGAACACAATGGTATAAGTAGATTTGGCTCCCAGGCCCCTTTGTTCTTCAGGAAGCATTCCCCAAATTTGGGGAATCTGTCCCCAGGTTTGGGCATGCACTCTCCTTGCAATATGTGCACTCCCAGCATTGCGTTTGGACTTTCTTCTTTTAAAAAGTGATAACAGGGGCGCCTGGGTGGCGCAGTCGGTTAAGCGTCCAACTTCAGCCAGGTCACGATCTCGCGGTCCGTGAGTTCGAGCCCCGCGTCAGGCTCTGGGCTGATGGCTCGGAGCCTGGAGCCTGTTTCCGATTCTGTGTCTCCCTCTCTCTCTGCCCCTCCCCCGTTCATGCTCTGTCTCTCTCTGTCCCAAAAATAAATAAAAAACGTTGAAAAAAAAAAAAAAAAAAAAAAAAGTGATAACAATACTGCCAAAAGCAAATGTCAGCCTTTGGTATGAAAAGATTTCATCAATTTTGTTAGCAATGAAAGACAATTTAGAGTCTTGCGGCCATGCAGAGAGAGGAATCCACCAGGTCAGAAGATCCCATATGTATGCGCACAGCCTTATACTTATACTTATAAAAGGGGATGGGTTGGGTGTGGGCTGCTGGGGTCTAGCAGCCTACATCACTCAGGCCTAATGTCCAGGTTCTAGATTTAGGATTTCTTGATGCATTGCAGCTATATTAAGGCCCGTGCTCCCCTTTGCTTCTTGTTGAGCCACAGGGTTTCCTTAGGACTTCAGTACTACTGGCTTGGCCATTGTCTATTGTGGTTGCAAAGAACAAATAATTCAACAAATAACTGACTCCAAATTCTTTGCCATTTCCACCAAAGGAATTTTTAGGTGAAGAGTAGCAATCTGTTACAGTAAACATCTCTGTGCAATGACCCCTGTGACAACATTTAGAGGCAAGGCTTGTTTGATGGTTAATTCAGAGTGATTCACATGTGATTCAGAGATCTGTCTTGATAAACCCTTGCTTCTTATGAGGACTATTTCACCCAGCAAGTCTGCCTATACCCCATAACACAGACTTTTTGAGTGACTGAAATAATCATGTCTGCCAGATGAAGCCTTGGCTTATGCTAGACAACACCTACAATTCTTTCTATCCACTTTGTCTTCTTTTCTAGATTCCATGCAGACCTTGGCCCATTTATGTAGCTTCTCACATTCTCCTGAATCAAGACTTCACCCTGTGGTTTTGATATTTTTTACCTCTTGGGTCATACTCATTCATATATTTATTAATTCACTTCTTCAAGAAACATGTATAAAGTATCT
The DNA here is from genome assembly GCF_018350195.1 of Panthera tigris. Lineage (NCBI taxonomy): Eukaryota > Metazoa > Chordata > Mammalia > Carnivora > Felidae > Panthera > Panthera tigris. The sequence continues at coordinate 166,381,372 of NC_056667.1, forward strand.
ATTATTTATCAAGGAATGTTCTGGGCACTGAGAAAACAACAGAGATAAACGACACCATTTTTACTTCAAGGTGTTCACATTCTGGTTGGGAGAGTAGACAGAGAAACCTCTGACAGAGGTCTCCAGATATTTTCAAAACCAATTATGTCATATATCATTTTTAAATCACCTTCACTTTGAATGATGTTGTATCCAAGCTCTGAGATGACCTCCAATGTCCTCACCTCCTGATCTTTATCCTCTTATAAAGCCCCTCCCCATATTAAATCAGTGCAGGCTTGTGTGACCAGAATATAGCAGAAATGGCTTCTGAGGAGACTTAAAAGGTGTCATAGCTTCTACCTCAGTCTCTTGGATTGCTCATCAGCCAGCCACACACTGTGAGGACACTAACACGGCCCATGAAGAGCTTCCTTGAAGAGGAATTGAGATCTCTGGCCATAGCTAGCATCAACTTATCACTCGTATTAGATGGCCACTTTGGAAACCAATGCTCTAGCCCTAGTCAGATCTTTAGATGAGTGCAGTCCTGGCCAGCATGTGACTATGACCTCCTAATAGATCTCAAGCCAGAACCAGCCAGCCAAGCCTATCCCAAATTCTCACCCACAGACACCATGAGAGAGAACAAATTATTATTGTAATTTTAAGTAAGTAAGTTTAGGGACAATTTGTTACACAGCATTAGATGACTAATACAGATAGGCTATGCTTTGTCTTCTGCATTTCCTGTGTGGAATCTTTCTGTATATGTTCTCCCATTACAGCTTCTTCATATTTTAAGGCACAACATAAATACCACCTATTCTAACAATGCTTTTCTTTGTTATAACAATCCCATATTTGTACCAGTTAACTTGGCACATTGCACATATTATAATTACTTGTCTATTTGTCACACCTATTTCTAGATCATGAGTAATTTAAGGGCAGTTTATAACATCATAGCACTAACCTAAGGTATTACACATCATATGTATACAACAAATATTTGCTAAATGAATGCTGTGCATTATCAGTTATAGATTAGTACATACACAAAATGTGCTATGTTAGCTTTTACATGTTTATCTGTTATTTCAAGGGCTCTTCTGTCTTTATTTTTCCCATGTCAAAATTAGAATGGGGCATGAACCTCATCTATTATATCTTTTATGCCTGCCTACAGCATCTAATATAGTGCTGTATACTCAATGTGTGCTCAATAAAGGTTGACTGACTAAGCATTTAATACCTTAAAACAGAAATTCAATAAATGTAGTCCCAGTGACCTGAAAGAGTAATGTTTCTCCTTGTGTGTCTAATGGATTACCAAAGAGTGTCTTAGAGCCAGGATTTTAGAAAAAATTGTCAATGCCAAACTCAAGGACACAGCTTCACTGGATAGGGCCTGCCTCAGAGAAAGAGAATTCCTGAAGGATGATAATGAGCTGAAGAAATTCATTTGTACCTAGTCCATAGGAATCTAGGCTCCTTAGATGAAAAGGACTCCCTCTGACCCCTCCACCTACCCCAAAATCGAAGATTTCCTTTTAGGGGAGTGACTATCCCATCTTAAGTCAGAGAACAGTCAGAGCCTAAAAGTCAATATTAGTGACGAGGCTACCTGAGGAAAACTGCCACAGTGAACGGTACATTCCGCTGCTAATTCCTGTCAGAGCACTACCTACAATGTCCGGCTGCTTTCTGCTCAGTAGCCAGTGTGGACTCTGCCTGCGTAGAAAGTCGTGCATCCTGCTTGTGATGCTGGCCTCTGCACACGGTCCTGAAGAGTCACCTGTACCCTCAAGGATACAAAGCTCTTAGCTCCAGTCCTGTGCGTGACTGGCTTCTCTTCATTTTCCTTTATCCATGCTGGGTCTCAATCTCAACCCCTTGGTTTATGTCTCTTGGGTGAATTTCCTTTCATCTACTCAACTACCACTTAGGAACTTGTGATTAATTAATTCCTTCTCAGTTTTCAAACTACGAGATTAATTTGGGGAGTAATTGCTGACATTACCCAAACTTTTAAAACAGGAATTAACTGATTTTTTTAAAAGAAAGCAGCCCGGGTTCTGATGATGAAATTACTCTTAAAAATACTTCTTTATGATATTTGGTATACTTAGTGTTATGGAAATGATGATAATACTTTGTCAAAGGACAGAAATACACAAAAGTGGAAGGAACAGAATGAACATGAAGCTTTATAATATATTAACATTTACCATTCAGATTTTCAATAATTTAATAGAGTACCAAAGCAAGTTTTATTATTCAACATATTTGCCTCTGGATTATCCATCACAGATATAAATGCTTCTAATTCAATCATGTTTATCTTGAAGGTATATTAATAACTTCACTGTTGATTGCTTTTGTGTTTTGTTTTCAGCTGTATGTTTGTTATTATGAGAGCAATAAATATAACTTTATGAAAGAAAGAGACAAAATTATATAAAGTGAAATTATATCTAAAGGGAATGGAATAAAGTAAAAATTATTAATAGAAACAGAGCTTTAGGAAATAAATTGATTTTAAAATTAACACTATGGTATGGAAGGTTTTAAAAAATTTGTATACCCTACAAAGAATTAAAATGATTCATGGATGTGTTTTGACTCTGAAACTTACTTAAATTTAATAATTTAGCCTGAAAAATCCTTGGTATTTTATTAAAAAGTTCAATAAGGAATAGCAAATAAACCCTGATAATCACAACCTTCAAGTGGTATTAAGCCAGTAGGTTTATGTCTAATATGTGTCATACTACTATCAAAAAAATAAAAGATAGCAAGTATGGGTAAGGATGGGGAGAAAAGAGAGTTTTGTTCACTGTTGGTGGGAATGTAAATGGGGACAGCTATTAAGGAAAACAGTATGATGATTCCTCAAAAAGCTAAAAATAGAACTGCCATATGATCCAACAATCCCTCTGAGTATATACCCAAAGAACTGAAATGAATGCCTTAAAGTGATATCTGCACTCCCATGTTGATTGCAGCATAGTCAAGATATGGAAACATTAAGCGTCCATTGATGGATGAATGGATAAAGAAACTATGATATATATACATACACACTTCACATATACGTACACACATATCCATATATACATGACATGTCATATATTTCATATATAGGTATGACTCATTTCATATCTATATGATGGAATATCATTCAGCCTTAAAAAAAGGAAGAGATCTTGCCATTTGAAGTGAACTGGAAGACATCATACTAATTGAAATAAGCCAGACACTCACTAATATGTAGAATCTACAGGGTGCCTGTGTGACTCAGTTGGTTAAGCCTCTGACTCTTGATTTCCATTCAGGTCATGATCTCATGGTTAGACTGAACGCCCTGTTGGTCTGTGCTGGATGGATCCTGCTTGAGATTCCTGCTCATGCTCTCCTTCTGCCCCTTCCCCACCTGAAAAAAATATTTTAAAAAATTTAGAATCTAAAAACGTTGAATACTTAGAAGCAGAGAGTAAGATAATAGTTACCAGGGGCAGGGAGGTGGGGGAAATGGGGAAATGCTGGTCCAAGGGTATAAAGTTGCAGTTACATAGGATAAGTAAATCTAGAGATCTAATGTACAGCATGATGACTATAATTAAAAATATTGTATTAAATAATGGAAATTTTCTAAGTAGATTTCAGGGGCTCTCATCTCACACACACACAAAAGGTAGTTATATGAGGAGATATGTTAATTAGCTTAATTGTAGTAATCATTTCACTATGTTATATACATTAAATCCTCATGTTGTATACCTTAAATATATACTTTTATTAAAAATAAATACATACAAAAATATGTGCCATGTAATCTTCCAACTTTCTCACATATAAGTACTCAATAAATACTAGATGAATTGAGTGTGACCATGTAAAATAGATGTTGATGGTTAATCAGATATGTGTCACATTTGGGGCACCTGGGTGGCTCAGTTGGTTAAGCATCCGACTTCAGCTCAGGTCACGATCTCACTGTTATTGAGTTTGATCCTTACATCAGGCTCTGGGCTGACAGCTCAGAGCCTGGAGCCTGCTTCGGATTCTGTGTCTCCTTCTCTCTCTGCCCCTACCCCACTCGTGCTCTGTCTCTCTCTCTCTCTCTCTTAAAATAGTAAACATTAAAAAAAAAAAAAGATATGTAGCTCATTTAGTATAATCCTAATAGTGTACTAAGTAATTCACATGTATTATCCTTATTTAATCCTCATTTATTTCTTGTGAAGTAGGCTTCATCATGCCCATTTTACAGTGAAGAAATGGAAGAAATATCAAATAATTTGGCCAAGGTCACAAGGATAACTAGTGGCAGTCTGGGATTCAAATTTAAATCATCTAAAAAAATCTATATTCTTATCATCTACTACACTGTTATATTACGACTTGGCTAGAGCAAGTGATAGTAACAAAATTGTTTTTGCTTCTGGGTAAAGGGTGAATAAGAATTCACCAAATAGAAAATATGTATCACAGTTACATACTATATATCTGAGTACCTGGAACTGACTATCAAGGATATGACTGACTAGTAATTTAATATTTTGGGGTAGGGGAGAAGGAGGAGAGTAGAAGAGAGTCTTCTAGATACTCACCCGAAGAAGAGAAAATTGAATTCAGTCAAAAATATTATCTATAATCCTTTTAGAAAAAGCCTCATATTTAAAAAGCCTCTGATTTCATTGGAAATTGCCAATCATTTCTTTTAGAGAAGTGAAGTTACTTTCATTTTATTTCTGCAACTGGACTTTTTGATTTGAATTAGCTTTAACATCAGAGATATTCCATAGTCCATTGTTATTGCATTATTAAAAATAACAATCTCAAATGTTCTGTTTTTGATCACAAATCTCTAGGGAAACATCACCTATTCTTCCTACCTCAAGCTTGTATTATATTAAAGATTTTATTCTTTCCCCGGGGTCAACCTGGAATCATTCCGTCACCTTCTCTTGCTTTGTCCTTTCTTGATAGATGATTCACCCCAAAAGAGATTCAATCAAAACAAGTCACAGGGCAGCAGGACAGATGAGAAGTGTTCACTGAGCAAGGACTGACCTCCATTGTAATTTCTCATAAACTGATGACTCACTTCTGTTGCAAATACTGGCTTTACTGAGTGTTTCTGCTCTGCTGTCTCTATAGCTTTGCTAAAGATGGCCACAATGGACTGGCAATATCTTTATTTGCTGGGAAGCAATACTTTTGATTGTTTACAAATTGGTCATATCAATAGTTAATAGAGTCATCGATATCTAGGAGCAAAATTGATTTCAGTGAATACAGAACTGGAGAAAGGACTTAGCAGATGTTCCTTTGGCCTTTTAAAAAACTGCATTTAACTATATATCCCTAAAAAATGGTACCATTTTTTAAATGGTTAATATGTTTGGCTGACAAAGGAAAAATAGAGATCTATAAAGGATTATTAATGATGAGGAATTTAAGAAACAGTAGGAAAAAGTGAGTTGCTGCAGAATGAGATACAGCTGAGCAAGGCAGAAACAAGAGAAAAATGGTCTAACACCATGGAGGAAGATTGTTTCAATTCCAAACTGAAAGAAAAAAATTCATTGCCCCAGGGAACTGACCAGAAACACACCTTTTATGTTCATTTCAGCAGTATTTGTAATGGTTATGACTTAAAAACAATATAAACAATCAGTCATTATGGTTCACTCATGTGAGATAACATCATGCAGACATAAAAATAGTCTGTAGAGGAATATTTGATGACATGAGAAAAATTCATTCAATATTATAAATAAATTAAAAAGCAGATTACAAAATGGTAGATGCAACATGATGAAAATCAGGTAAAACACAGAGATACTCACATGCACATACCTAATATAAAGATGGGAAAAAAACCCACCAAAATGTTATTGGTAATTAGCTTCGGGTTATGAGCTTATGGATGACCTTTAAGATTCCTCTCTATATGTTTGAATATTTCTCAAATTTTCTATAATCAGCGTGTAATATCTTTATAATCACAAAATAAAAACAATCTGCTGCATTTTTAAAAAGGACGAAGAAAACAAAGAGAGCTTCTATTTTTGACCAAAAGGCTGACTAGGGAACCTCAAGAGCCCTTTCACTAAAAAGAAATTCTGGGCTAAAATATAAATAAAACAAACATATAAAACTCTCTCTTTTAAAAAATATTGCCAAGCTGGTAGAGGTAGAGCCTTGAACAAAATCAAAGAGGAAATCCAAGGAGATAAGGAATAACTCAACTGTCTTTCACTCGGAGGGATATGGCAAACTCGTGAATCAAGCTTTCATTTTCTGAGCCATGTGGAGTGTGAGCAGAGGAGTGTGGAGTTGCCTTCCACCGGTCTGGAGCACTGACCTTGCATATTTCATCCCAACTTCGTGTTCAACGTCTCAAACTAATAGTTTGAAACTGGCCACGTGAGTATTCACAACACAGAAACTGGCAAGTGGTACAGATCAGGACATTTTTTTCCCCAAGAGAGCCAGTCTTTAAGCATTTACCAACACACTTCTGAACACAAAGTTTAGGAAGCAAACCCTAGCATCTATGAAAGATAGAGGGTCTAATTGTAGACCATATGAAACTGAGACCCTAAAGAGCTCCATAGTTAGTAGAAGAGAGAAGTAAAAATAAGCCTATTCCATAGAAGGAATCATCAAAGAAACAAACTTGATGTTAGCTGGGGAGGGGGGGCAAAATATCTTTCCTGAAAATTTCAATGTCGTGAAAGTTTTAGGACCTGAAACTCACACTACTTATGTGGCCCACAATATTTTAAGCCAAAATTCAAACATGGTCCCAGTTGGTAGAATCCCCAGGCTTGTAGCTGATTCAAATGCAAATCCTTTCTGTGGAAACATGCTTATAACTCAGCCTCAGAAATTAGCACAAGTGAAAAATATTAGCTCACATTAAAAAATGAAAATAACACCCAAGAAAATAAGATGGTAAGAAACAAGACAGTAAAATCAGACCTCCAAAAGTTTAATACATTTAAGCTGCACACAAATTAGAAACAAGTTTAATATAAACAAACAAAAGAGAGAACTACAAATATGAGACCAGAGAGTTATTAAAATAGAAAAAAAAATAGACTCTAAGGAAACAAATAACACTTCCAGAAATAAAAAAAAATCAAGTAATGAAAATTAAAAACAGTGGACAATTTAAACAGAATGTTAGACACAGCCGAAGGCATCATTCATTAGGAGAATCAGAAGGCAGATCTAAAGAAAGTATCCAGGATGCAGCAAAAAGTGTCAAAGAAGCGGCAAATATGTAGAAGGGGTTAGGAGATGTGACAGAATGATTAGGGGGACACCTGTGGGGTAAATCCATAAACAAAAGCATGGGGGGTGTGTGATTAGTATTACACTTAGGACAATAGTTACCTGTGGGATCAAGTGAAGCATTGGATCGTTTGCATATAGGGCTTTAAACACTGGTAATATATTCTATGTTGTAAGATTGGCCACGGGGACAGTGGTGTGGGTACTGGGGAGGCAGTGGCCTGGCCTGCCAGTGTGTGGGCAGCAGTAGCAGAGGCAAACAACAATCAAATAAACAAACAAAAAAACCCCCAAACAACAAAAAAGATGGGCAGTGGGTATATAGGTGTTCTTCTTTATTTTTACTCTTAAAATGTATAATAAATACTTTTTTATGTTGTCAGTATTTAACATTTACAAAGTAGCCTGAGAGGAAATACTCCATAGTGTTAATTGTATCTGCATTTGAGTCATGAGACTATGGGTATTTTTATTTTTCCATATTTTCTGGGACTTGCAAATTTTTCTATGAAACTGTATTAAATTTACAATAAAGATATAATGATAAACACACTTTTTAAAAAAGAAACATGTGGTTTCCCAACATGATAAATGTCTTTGCATAAAATAGCAAACTCAGGTGATCCAATTACCTAGGACTTTGTCTTTTATTTACAGATAAATAAAATTTTAAATGCTGCGTACAGAAGAGGGAAAGCTCCTTTGGGCTGTTTTTTCTCTGGTGAGTAAAAACATAATATCAAGTTTTCCAGTGAATTAGGAACCCTTTGGAGTAAATTTCTCTTTGGAACTTATGCAGATCCTTAAACTGAATTACTTCAGTTTCTTAATTATATTTAGTGACAAATTAATTAGAGATCTGAGATCGGTAAAATTATAATAAGACTACTGAGATTTAAACTTGTTTCAAACAGAGTCGATGGCAAAGATAACATTGATTTAATTTTTGACATAATGTGTTTACAGAAAGAAAGAGTTAGAATGAGGTGCATTAGTAAGAGACACACTGACTCTGGTAGGTTTTTAGACAAAGAATTTGCTTAAGCTTCAAAGCATTTTTAATAACTAGCCAAATAATCAAATCCTAAAGAGAAAAGAAAAAAAAAGACTGTTTTGAAGCGCTGAATTCAACTTACTATAAAATTACAGTTTGGAAAATCATATAAGGGAAATAATGAGATAAAACATTTCTTAAAATGTCATTGGAAGTTGCTTCAGTTTTTCTAACGTAAAAAAAAATAAGCTATATTGTTATATGCTCAAGGGTGAATACTGTTCCCCGTTAGAAAAGTATAGCTTAGCTTGCAATTTTTATTTTAAGTGACCTAAATTAAGTTGTCTTAAATATTCTTTTGGTTTCCAGCCACATTTATTGAGGTATAATCATAGACAGTGAAATGTACATATAGTATACACAGAGTTCAATCGAATTTAACAAGTACATATACCTGTGTGTAACCCCAGCACCTATAAAGACCACTGCCATCACCTCAGAACTTGCCCTGGTACCCTGTCAACTCATAATCCCATGCAACCAGTGTCCTGATTTTTATTATCAGTGATTGCATTTGAGTTTTCAAGAACCATGGAGTAATTCACTCTTCTGTGTCTGGCTTCTTTCCTGCAGCATGTTTTAGAAATTGTTTCATGCTTTTTTTCCTACTGTATCCCCTGATTTGTTTATTCATTTTCCTGTTGATGGCCACCTGGGCTGATTCCAATCTTGAGCAATTACAAATAAAACTGCTATGAATGTTTTTGTACAAGGCATTAGTGAACACTATGTTTTAATTTGTTTTAAATACTTAGGTGTGGAATTGCTGAATTATAGAGTAAATAAATATGTTTTTTAAAACAAACTGCCAAAGTGTTCTCCAAAGTGGTTGTACCATTTTACACTCCCACCGTGAACGTATGAGAGGTTTGATTGATTCACTCCGTGACAACATTGTTATTGCTAGTTGTTTTCATTTTAGTCATTTTAGTGGGTGTATAGTGTGGTGTAATTATCTCTTCTTGAATATTCTTGTCTGGTCTTGATATCAGGGAAATCTGGCCTCATAAAACAGACTGGGCACTATTTCCTCTTCGTGTATTTTCTGAAACTGTGGGAAGTTTTATATTCGTGTTTCACATGAAGGGTTTTAGATCTTTGACAGATATAAACCTATCAAAGCTGTCTGTATATCCTCCTGTTAGTTTTTGTAATTTCTAATTGTTGTCTACCTTGAATTTGTTCTGTTTCATCCATATTGTTTAACTTACTGGCATAAAATTGTTCATAATATCCCTTTTTGCCCTATAACATCTGCAGAATTTATAATGATGTCCCCTGCCTTCTAAAATTCCTAATATTGGCTATTTGTGTTTTATCTTTTATTTATTTTTTTTGAGAGAGAGAGAGAGAGAGAGAGAGAACGTACATACAAGAGCACGAGCAGGGAGGGGTAGAGGGAGAGAGAATCTTAAGCAGGCTCCATGCCCAGCAATGAGGAGCCTGGCAGTGAGATCATGACCTAAGCCAAAATCAAGGGTCGGAGGCTTAAGCCACTGAGCCACCCAGGCTCCCTTTATCTCTTTTATTGATCAGTCCTGTTTTATACTTATCAATTTTATTAATCTTTTTTAAAAACGAATTTTTGTTATATTGTTCATTTTTCTGTTTTTGTCAATATTCTATTTCACTGATTTCAACTCCTATCTTATTAGATCGTTTCTTTTACTTATGTTGAGTTTAACTTACTCTAATTTTTCCAGCATCTTAAATTGGAAGCATAGGGTCATTTCATCTGCATCTTTCTAATATATTGAAGCTTATAAAAATAAAAACAAAAATATAGATAGCAAATAAATAATAAAAGCTCATAATATAACCTTCAACAATAATGAGTATATACATCCTAATACAGAAATTTATATTTGAAGTATAAGCCTACTTCTAAGCACAGCTTTTAACTGCATGCCAAAAATTTTGAAATGTTGTTTTTCAATTGTTATTCCATTCTAAATATTTTTAATTTCTCTTGTGATTTCTTCTTTGGTCCATGAGTTACTTATAACTATGTGTTTAGGGGCACCTGTGTGGCTTAGTCAGTTAAGCGTCCAACTTCTGCTCAGGTCATGATCTCACGGCTTGTGGGTTAGAGCCCTGCATTGAACTCTATGCTGACAGCTCATAGCCTGGAGCCTGCTTCAAATTCTGTGCCTCCTTCTCTCTATGCCACACCTCCCCCCGCCCCCCACCCCCATGCTCTGTCTCTCTCTCCCTCTCAAAAATAAACAAACTTAAAAAAAAAATAAAATAAAGACATATGTTGTTTATTTTCCAAATATTTGGAGATTTTTAAAGCTATCTTCATGTTATTCATTTCTAACTTAGTACTGTTGTGGTCAGAAAACATATTCCAAAGATTCCAACCTTATTGAGACTTGTTTTATGGTCCAATGCAAGGACTATCTTGATAAATTTTCTATGTGCAATTGAGAAGAACTTGTATATTCTTATTTTGGGCTATAGTGTTCTACAAATGACAATTAGATCAAGTTAGTTGATAGAATTTCTCCAGTCTTCTATATCTTTACTAGGTTTTTTTGTCTGCTCGCTCTATCACTTACTGAGGTGCTAAAATCTCTCACTAGCTTTGTCTCACTAGCTTTGTCTCACTAGCTTTGTCTATTTCATACTAATTACTTCAAGCATTTAGGAGCTTTGTTATTAGGTGTATACATATTGTCTTTTGTTGTATTATTATGAGATGTCTCTCTCTTATCTAGGAATACTCTTTGAAGCGTTTGATATATCTGTGTTTAATTCTATCATGTTTGTGGTTTTTTTTATTCTTTTTTCTATTTGTCCTGTTTGTTCTTTTTATCTGTTTCTCCCTTATCACCTTTTGGGTGAATCAAATATTTCTTTTTTAATATTATATTTTAGCTTCTCTGTTGACTTTTTAGCTGAGTCTTTGTGGTTTCTTAGTGGTTGCTCTGGGGGTTACAATATGCATCATTAACTTTCATAGTATGTATCCCCCAAATATCTATTATTTCATCAATAATGTAAGCACTTTACAACAGTGGACTTGCTTCTCTTCCCTCCCATTGTGCTATTCTTATATGCCTAACTTTACACATGCTGTAAATCACACAATATATTGTTTTTTTAATTTAAGGAATCAGTAGTTTCTAAAATAAAATTTGAATATATATATTCGAATATATAATTTTATATCTGGTAACTTTTCTATCTGGCATATTTTTCCTTCAGTCTTAAGAAATTGTCTTAGCATGCCTTTTATTGCAGATCTGATGAAGAAGAATCTTTTCCTCACTTTTCTTCATGTACGATGTCTTCACTACACCTTCATTTTGAAGACAGTTTTTGCTAGATATAGCATATTAGACGGCAGTTTTTTCTTTCAGCCCCTGAAATTGTTCTATACTCTTCCAGCCTCCATTTTTCTTTAATGAGGAGTTAGTCGACTTTCTTATTGCTGCTCACCTGTATGCCATGTTTTTTATTCTCTAGATGCTTTCAAGTCTTTTAGCAGTTTGCTTATGATGTGCCTTCCTGTAGTTTACTTTACATTTATCCTCCTTAGGGTTTGCTGAATTTCTCAGTATGCGGATTAATGATTTTCATCAGTTTAGGATTTTTTGGCCCCGTTTTCTCTCTGCCCTTTTTGTACAACTCCAATTACATGTATTATTGACCATTTTATACTGTCCCACTTATCTCAGATATGTGTTCCACTTTACTTTTTTCTTTCTCAGTTTTCTCTTTGTGTTTAAGTTTAGATAATTTCTATTGACTTACCCTTAAGTTCATTAGTTTGTTCCTATGGTATGTCCTCTGGGCATATAAGCCCATTAATAACTTTTCATCTTGGTCATCATAATTCTCATTTCTAGAACTACCGTGTGGCTCTTATTTATAGTTTGCATATAATATATGCCCCATTTTTTTCTGATATTCCCCATTTTTTCACATGTATTGTTCATTTTTTTCTCATGAGTTCTTTTAACACTTCCTATTGTGGCCACATAGTTGTGTTAATCATTCACCAGAGTCTCCCTCATCCTGCATCTCTGATTGGCAATATACTTCAGAAGGGCAGAGGTCAAGAGATAGGGGTATGACCTATAATGGTACAGCCAACAGAATTGGTTACATAGCATTCTCCTAAAACTTAAAGTATTCTCCTAAACTCACAATCCCAAGTCTCTTAGCGTTAAGAACATTATAAAAATTACTGGCAGCCCTACTACATTGCAAAGGTGCATGCCAATGCGAATTTATGTTGCATTTGAGGCAGAAGCTGAAATCATTGGATCGGTAGGGATCAAAATATTACCTTTAGATGTGTCCAAAGAGGAGAGAAATCTTTCTTCCAAAGTAGATTCCACAACCTTCCACAGTAAACTTGTTCAATTTCTCTGACAGGAATATGTTTCTTCAAAAAAAAAAATCATGAAGTGCTGAAGAACAGTTTTGACTATTGTTTTCCAAATAGTTAACTAATCAGCATGGCTTGTGGGAGTAAAGCTGTAACTAACATATCTGAAGGTTATTCCTGAAGATTTCAAAGAAGCCGGTTTAGGAAAACAAAACAAAACAAACTCAACAGTGATAAAAATAATGTAACAAACATTGAAAATATTTTAATAATTACGTTTATGTTGTGAAACTATTTAGGGGGAAAGGAAGAATGAGAAGAAATCTCCATCATTATTAAGAACATCTGTTAAGTGCATATTAGTTTTATGTGGTAGGTATTATATTAATTGCTGTGCAAAAAGTTCAGGGGTCATTACTGTGCATATCAGTTAGCTTTTGTTGTGTAGCAAACTACTCTAAATCCAATGACTTAAGGAGGAAACATTTATTAATTCTTAAAGCTCTGAGGGTTGCCTCCTGGTCTGTACCAGCCAGGTCAGGGCCCACTCCCATTTGGTGCTTGGCAACCAGTTTGGTCTGGAGGGGTGCGGGTGTTTTTTTTTTAATATGTGGCAATTGGCTCGGTGTCAGCTAATGGCATGGCCACAGCCACTCATGATCCAGCAAGCTTAGCATGGGCTCATGCACTTGGTAAAGGAAAGATTTCTAGCATCAGAGAGGACAAGCCCCAATGCATAAGACTATTCAAGCGTCCCTGTGCGTTATGTGTGCTAATGATCTGTTGGCCAAAGCAAGTCATACACCCACATGCAAACCTCTCACAGAGGTGTAAAAATAGATTCCTATTGTGAGTAGGCCAAAATTTGAACTAGGATTCAGATTAAAAACTCAGCTTCAGTGTTGGGTATCTCATTGGTTTCAACAGTGCAGTAATAAGAATATACCTCTTAATGATAAGTGGCACCAGGAAAGGGATTAGAGAAATGGCCATGGTGCAGTCTCCCACATCACACACCTTTGGTTACTGTTTACATGAGGCAATAACTCCAACTGCATTTGAATTGGAAAGAAGGTCAAAAGCACAGTTTACTATAGGAGATTTTACACATCTGTATCTTTTTTCTTTTAACTTGCTTTTGCTACTGAAAAGAAAATATGCAAATCCTAAGCATTTATCAGTCAATGCACTGGCACAAAATAAAGACATTGTGTAACTAACACCTATGTTTGGGATTAGAACAATACCAGAATCCCCATAGTCCCATTTATCCTTTCTCTCAACATATTCCACTCTCCTCCCCCAGAGTAACCACTATCCTCACTAGATTGTTTTGCCTGCTTTCCTACTTCATACTGTCCAGAACATACAACATGTGCTCCTTTGAATTGGACTTATTTTGTTCAACATATGTGCCTTTTTTTTTTTTTTTAAAGTAGGCTCTATGCTCAGCACAGAGCTTAACATGGGGCTTGAACTCATGACCCTGAGATCAAGACCTGAGCTGAGATCAAGAGTAGGTATTTAACCAACTGAGCCTCCCAGACATCCCAAAGTATATGCTCTCTTGTTTTCTCTATGATATTGGACATACCTATGGTTTTATTTTCATTTCTGTACAGTATCCCATTGCATGAATAAACTACTAATTTATTATCCATTCTACAGTTGTTGGACATTTGAGTTGTTTCCAATTTTTTGCATTAAGAATAATGCTATTCTGAACATTCTTTTGCACATCTTTTGGTGCACATATGTACATATTTCTGTTGGGAAGAAAAAAGATTTAAAAAGTTCACTGTTCTTACTGTTTGTGTAAGTAGGTACCCAACATGCAGTGTTTTTTTTTTTCCCAGCTTAATTGAAGTGTAATTGACAAATAAAATTGTAAGATATTTAAAGTACACAAAATGATGATTTGATGTATATACACATTGTGAGTTTTCTCCCATCTATCACTTCACTTCTCACTTTTTTGTGTGAGAACATTTATGTTCTGCTTTTTACAAATTTCAATGATAGAATAGTGTTATCAACTATAGTCACCATGTTATATATTAGATCTTCCCCTTATTCATCTTATAATGGAAAGGTTGTACCCTTTTACCAACCTCCCCTCATTTAATGTACCCTCATACCAACCTCCCTATGCACTATTGAATGCCTAGTAGTGGAATTGCCGGCTGATAGGAAGCATGTACGTTCAAGTTTAGCGGATGCTGTCAAACAGTTTTCTAAAGTAATTTTTACTCATTTATACTCCCTCTGCCTCTGTGCATTTTTCCTTTAATTTGATGTTATGCATAAATTTTACCTTCATTTTGGTGTCCTAGGTTTTAAGCTAAT
The DNA here is from genome assembly GCF_018350195.1 of Panthera tigris. Taxonomy (NCBI): domain Eukaryota; kingdom Metazoa; phylum Chordata; class Mammalia; order Carnivora; family Felidae; genus Panthera; species Panthera tigris. The sequence continues at coordinate 166,396,401 of NC_056667.1, forward strand.
ATGTTCTTGTCTCCTACTTTCTCTTGCTCTACTCTAAAATAGTTATATTTGGACTCCAATTGGGCTAATAGTAGTTGATTCTTCATTTAAAACTTCACAAAATCGCAGGAATCCTAAAGTTTATCAAATTACTCTGCCTAGCAAATAAACCAAAATATTCTGTTTCCCTGTTTGTTAATCATTGAGCATCTGCAAGAGATTTTTAGATTTGAACCTGGGGCTACAAAGGAACGTATAATTGAACTTCTGACCTCTGAGAAGTATGTACAGTAGAGGACTTTTTTATCGGCAACTCCCGGCTCCTCCCCGGTGCCTCTCACCTCTCTTACCACTTCTCCAATACTTGCCGCTAGCCTAGGTGAGCAATGCGGGATCTTTCATGAGCCACAAATACAATTTATCCTCTTCTCTTTTCTCTCTTCGGAAAACTACCCATAAGAATTTCATTTTCTCCCTTTTTAGACAAAAAATACTGTTAAGGACACAAACAAAATTATTCTCAAAACTTGAGGAATGGTGGCAATATTTACTTTCGCATTTTGTATTTGAAGGAAGAGTCTGCAGGTATTTGTATATAATGGGATTTTCAGACTGCCTTTATATTGTGTAAGAGGATTGCAAGTGTTTGCAGTGTCCTTACTGTTCAGTATTTCATACTGTAAATGATCAGGAGAATACATTAGTTGTTAAGGTAAAGTATCTTTGTGGCTTAAAGGAGGTATTATAGCTCTCAAAATAGATGCAGTTAGTCCTTTTCATTGGTAATATGAAACCAATTTTTGTTTGTGAATTGAATTGTTACATCTGTACAATACATTTCAGAGCCCACAAAGAGTGCTATGGGAAAAGTGAGGTTCTGTTATCGACAAAAATAGATCATCAGTAATAAAATTAACCTCATTTAAAATTAACCTCATTTAAAATCACTAGTAATAAAATTAACCTAATTTAAATCGCTCACTTAGATGTTTCTATAAAGTACTAAGAGCCACCCAAAGGCACTTTGTTGTATTTTTTCCACAGGACATCTTTATTGGGTATATATTTATTTCCTTCTATCTTTCTTCGAGTAAAAGTAGGTAAGCACAAATATGGTGAGGTGGGAATAGCTGCCTTTACCATCCAAATGATTCCATCCTGTTCATCAACAGGAATCACCCTGAATTAATACAGATGTTTTTAGTGCAAGTGGTATAAATCCAGATCAAGTAGCTTAAATAGAAAAAGGATTCATTCATTGGCTCATAAAACTGAGAGTTTAGCTTCAGCCACATTTCAATTAATTAGGGACTCAAACAGAATTGTCTCCTCCTCCATCTGGGGGCTGCTTGCTTTTGAGATGCACTGCTCCTTTCTACTGCAGATTGGCTGTTTCCCCAGGACCATGGATGCTCCAGCTTCAATCAACAGCCTTCTTGCTCTGTGTGCCTTTAGACATGGCCCTGTGTTTCACGCCCCAAACTGCAGAACTACTGGGGAAGGATTCTGGGTAGATCAGCTCAGGTCACATGCTCATTCCTGAAACCATTACACTGCTCAGGGGATTGGGTCCTCTGTATGGCCAGGCAAAGGAGTGCTTTTATTGGCAGGTTCTCAGAATTATCTGATCAGAGAGAAGGAATAATCCTCAGACAAAAATTGCAAATGCTGAGTACAGCCTTCAAAGGGACTTCACATGTATTCGTCATAAAAACTGTTGGGGAAGGGACAATCTCTGGTTAAACAAAACAAGGTGTTATATAAAGTATGGGACTCATAAGGACTCTTAATTCATACCAGATACTTGTTTCAGGATCTTTTCCCGGAGGGACTCTAACTCGTAGGAGATTAAATCCCATTTTCCCAATCTTTTAGGTCTTATGATGCATGAAATTACTGATTAAATGACTAGTTAATTCACTTTAGCAACCATTTGATGGTCACTGAAGTGTTTGATCAAAAATTGAGGTGTTTGGTTATTGGATAATCTAATTCTCTATTATAGGATTAAAAATAATACAATGGTCACAGCTGGTTATTTTCCATTCCTAAAATGTATTGGTTATAAAAAACAGCTACAGTGAGAAACCAGAACCTATAGGAGACAATCTTATTAACAGGCTATGAATCATGCATCCATTTGCAAAAAAACCATCCCTCTTAAAATGTCAACAAGAATGTCTTCCCTAAAATGATATGGTATTTTGCTCAAACAAAAACAATTGGAACATTGCTGTCCATTACTGTATTAAATGAGTATTAAATACTCATTTAAAACAAATCTTACCCTTACAAAAAGCAGAGGACAGAATAGTAAGACACAGCTTTATATGACTGGGCACAGTGATGTTCCCAGAACAAGCACTACTATTGTGATCCACTGAAGGGTAGTTCCTAAGTGCTAGGTCTATGGCTGTGGTGGTCAGCTAGGGACGACATTACCTTGGAGGGCATTTTGGCAGTGTCTGGAAACATTTTTGATTGTTATTGACTGGGAGATTGGTGTTACTGGCATCTAGCAGCTGAGGCCAGGGATACTGCTAAACATTGTACAATGTGCAGGACAGCCCCCACAATAATTAAGTGACCCCAAATGTCAATACTACTGAGGTTAAGAAGCTCTGGTCTATACAAGGTGCAGACAGAAAGGCAATATTTAACACAAAACTCATGGCTGATTAATGTATTATCTACCTAAGGGGGTAAGATAAAAAATAAAAGTGATCTCGCAGTACAATATACAGGTGCTAATCACACGCTCTTTACTGCATGTGCCTTGAGTTGCATCAAACGATATAGAAGGAAAAACCATTGTTGGGTTCTACATCAGAGCAACTTTCACGTCAATAGCAAGGTGGATGTGTGTTGAATCTTGGGTAGGTGAATAGAAGAAGGATAAATTTCAGGTGGAGGGTAGGAAGGAGGCAAAAATTCAGAAATGAGAGAAACAGCAGTGTCTTTTCAGGACAGTAAATAAGCAGCCCAGCTATTGCAGGGTTTGTGTGGTAGGGTAGCCTTAAGAAAAAAATCTTTCACCAGTCATGTGAGATAAAGTGATGGGTGGAGTCCTGGCCTTGCCACACCTTAGCTGGGTAGACACCAGTGTGCAAGCTGTAAAACTGGGATATCTTCTTACCTTACAGTTGTTGATGTGAAACTTAGGAATTCTAAACTGCCTGCCCCAAAGTAGTGCTCAAAGGATGGCAGCTTCTAGAACAAACATTAAGAAAGACAGGTTGAACTTGAACTTTAAGGAAACCAGACAGAGTAACAGGCTGGGAATTTACTTTTATCCTCTAGGCTAGAGGAGTCATTGAAATTCAAAGCACAAAGAAGTGACAGGATGGAAATAATACTTTAGATTATTGAATTCAGAATTGAGGTAGATAGCACATAGGTGGTCACTGCACTATTCTTTTGGCATTTCTGAATAGCTAACATTTTTCAAAGTGTGAGTTTTTACTTTTTAAACTTTATTTTGTTTTCCCCTGCAAGGACTTAGCCTCAATTGAAAACAGGTCCTGTTTGCTATCTCCTCGGAGCAGTACTTGGAGCACAGTAGGATGATGAATAAACTAAGTCAGGCCACAACATACAAAGGGCCAGAACTATGGTGGTGGTGGCATTCTGGGTGGGAAGACAGTGACATATGCCAAAGATTTCCAAAAGCAATACTGATAGAATTTGGTGATCTGGGGAGAGGGGACCAGCTTTGAAAATTCAAAAATGATGGGAAATCTGTGGAATTGACTTCAGCTAAGTGAGAAAAGATGTGGCTCTGAGGAAAAATGAATTGTATTTTGGATCCATGAAACATGAGGAGTAGGCCAATGAAGTGCAGAACTAAAACTCGGCTAAAGTTTTAGAGCAAGACGGGACTGCTGAGGTTAGCAAAGTAAATGAGTTTTCTCACGAAAGATGACAGAAGACTTCTCCCACTATTATGAGCAGAAAGTAAAAGAGTGATGAGGTTGGTGTAACAAATAGTGTCATTTCAAGATTAAATAATAGCTTTTGAGCGTCTAGAGTTACAAACTAGCTACTCAAAAGCTAATTCACCCAAAGGGATCATAATGTGTGGAGTTTTAATAAAATAACTTTGGGCTGTTTTAAACTTAAAAATAAATCATTTTCAACATTTAAAAATCAGAAGCTATGTAAAAATCTTAATTCTTTAATTCTCTTGAGAATCTGGCAGATTTGTCAGTCTTTGGACTTCTTAAACAAATTTTTTTTAATGTTTATTTTTGAGAGAGAGACAGAGACAGTGCAAGTGGGAGAGGGGCAGAGAGATAAGGAGACACAGAATCTAAAGCTGGCTCCAGGCTGAGCTATCAGCACAGAGCTCGACAGGGGGCTTGAACTCACCAACTGTGAGATCATGACCTGAGTCGAAGTCCAACGCTTAACCAACTGAGCCACCCAGGCGCCCTGGACTTCTTTTTAAAAGATTTTTTTTTTCTTTCTACATTTATTTATTTTTGAAAGACAGAGAGAGACAGAGCACTAGTCAGGGAGGGATAGAGAGAGAGGGAGACATAGAATTCGAAGCAGGCTCCAGGCTCTGAGCTGTTAGCATAGAGCCCGACATGGAGCTCGAACTCACAAACCATGAGATCACGACCTGAGCCGAAGTCAGACGCTTAACTGACTGAGCCACCCAGGTGTCCCTGGACTTCTTTTTTAAAGCACAACTGGAACAGAGTAACCGTTGCTGCCTTTAAGGGGCTCCACTCCCCAATCTGACTGGTCTTGTTTGTGTTGAGTTGGCAATTCCTGGTCTAGTGGTACTATGTCAGCATTAGTGACAAAAATAATAAAGATAGTAACACCGAGCACTTAGGTCTATGCCCTGTTCATGTCACAGAGATCTTCATTACTTAAGGGAGGCACTATTATACTGTTGTACAAATGAGAAAATGGAGACACAAAGGTCAAAGGACCTGCACAAAAGTCAACAGCCAGCAGGTGGCATAGGTCAGATAAAAGCCTAGTGAGACTGAAATGTGCAGTTAGCCAGTTTTCAAGTGAAATGGTAATAAGTTACTCGATATGAACCTGAATCTTTTCCTACAAGCAAGTGAAAAACTGGAAGGGCAATGAGAAATTTTCACAAAGTCAATACATCTGAAGTTTTGATGAAATGAAAAGATTCCTAGAAGAGCACTAGGAAAGCAGGTGAGCGGGATGGGCAGTGGTCAAAGTGTGATGCTTGAAGAAGAGATTGAGAGATGGTATGGATTCTGAAGTAACATAAAGGGGATGACCATGGGCGTAGGTCGTTAGGGACATACTAGCGACAGAGAAACCCTGGATGCAACAAGTTGAGAAACAGAAAAACAGTGAGTAATGCATGCAAAATATATAGGTCATAGCTGATCCTTAAAAAAAAAAAAAAGCTAATCCTAAGAAGTAAAAAGTCAGAAACGGCAAACATAGTCAACATGTTTCTTGTCCACATATTAAAAGGACAAGAGTGAATGGCAGAGTTTGCATGTAAGCATACCGTATTTGATGCTGTAGAAATGCACTGTGCAGACAACAGTACCGTTCTGTCCCCTTGACTCCCATTCACTGTGCCCTGATGGGACTCAGTTACACTCAAATACATCTGCTTAAAGATAGTTAGGTATTCTGTTCACTGCTTTTGTTAAAAGTAAATAAAATAGGGGTGCCTGGGTGGCTCAGTTAAGTGACCAACTTTGGCTCAGGTTATGATCTTGTGGTTCATGGGTTCAAGCCCTGCATTGGGCCCTGCCCTGAGATCCTGTCTCCCTCTCTCTCTGTCCCTCCCTTGCTTGCGCACTCTCCCCCTCAAAAATAAATATTGAAAAAAAAAAAAAAAGTAAATAAAATAGTGAGGAGGAAAAAAAAAAATCCAACTAGTTGAATAGGAAATGTTAACATAAATTTCCAGACAATATTTGTTATAAAGAAACATCTATACCCAAGCAGTTCTTTTTGCTTACGTTCCTCCCCATAGCAATCTACACATACCTTCTTCCTTTAACAATCTGGGCAAAGTCACCGTATCAGAGGTCTATGACTTTCCTATGGAAAATTACCAACTACCCGCTAGTATCATGACCTCTTCTCCCTACCAACTATAGTCCGAACCTCAGTGAGAACTGAGACTTTGTTTTCCTCATGGCTTTATTTCTAGTTCCTAGAACAGGGCTGGGCACATAATAGAAGCCCAATAAATATTCATTATGTTTAAAAAATTATCTACTTTAATAACTCTTTAAGGTCCTTACTACTCAATAAAAAGAATGGTTTCCTATTTTTACATTTAGAAATTTTAAACTGAAAGTGAAGAAAAAAAAGCTAAAATTTTTAGTCCATTTTTTTTTTCCCTTTTTACCATCCCCCAAGTTTAGCGTTCAGTTACAAAAATAAACCCTCATTTATTTCCTTTAGGGCTCACAGCGCTATGTGTTCCTTAAATCCAATTTGCTGAGCTTCATAGTTCTGTAAAATGCACGGTGTCCATGACAGTACCTTCTAATGACAACTCAGCATCTTCTAACCACCACAGGAGGAGAAAGTGCTAAAAAGAATTTTTCCAGGCTGCCATAGTCAATTAATACTTTTTTTGTTTTGTTTTGTTTTTGCGGGGCAGGAGGATAGGAGGAGGAGAGGATAATATTTATTTATTTACATGGACTTTATTGTTACTTATACTCCAGTTTTTGAACAAAATAGAAAACATTTTGAATCAGAAAATGCCTGAAAGTCAAACATTAAAGATGGTGGTCCCATTACTCTTGAAACCAAACATCAGCTAAAATGGATTTTATGTACTTTAAAAGTGAACAAGCACAAGTTGTCTATTTGGTAAGTAGGGTTAAATGCAGGTAAATCTAAAATTTCAGAGGCAGTATTTTATTCCAAAAGTAATAAATAATATGGCCACATATTAATTGGTGAGAGTTACAATGATGGAAACCTTTAAAATTCTTATAAAAAAGTGGAATTATTTCAGTTAAGCTGTTCACATTTCTCATGACTATGTTTTCCAACACCCTGTTAATCTAAATTAAAAGTTAAATACACGTTAACTCACCAACAACAATATAATGTCAAGGCTCAGAAAATGCACTAATCACAAAGAATTTCAATTAAATGTTAATCTAGCAGTCCAGAGAGAAGAAATGTTATTAAACAGAGAAGTCCTAATTATAAATAATATAACTGTGTATCTGTTTAAAAGACTAACATACCCATAGCTTCATGAAAACACCTGTAAAAAAAAATTACACATACCTATCTTGTTCAAGATGTAATATGAGACTTGAAATAATTCGTTTTTAAAAAAGGGTGACTCCTAAAAGAGGTTCATAGCATCTCATAACAAAGCAAAAATGTTACATGGAAATGGTTCACCTATTTTGGTCTCTAGTTATATCTATTAAAAAAAGCCACTACTAATTCATATAATAGTTCTGTAAACAATTGGAAACATCAGGAAAAAAAAATTTTGTCAATGAAAAAAAATCACTGATTCAATGAGCATTTGATCATTTTATTAACAAAATATAAGCAAGATTACATCCCTCTCTGGTGAAACTTTTCAAATAATTTTATGTGGAGGGCCTTGAGATGTATCAATTATAAAACATGTTTAAAATGAAAAAATTTTAAATGTACAAATACAAACCAGTACTTTATACAAGAATTCTCTATAAAGTTCGTTAATGTAAAAAATAATTTGTTTCAACTGAATATAAGGCGAGTTCAGTTTCTGTAATTTTGTAGCATTACTTTTTTTGCTTTGTTGGAGACTTTTCTCTTCGCCGGTCCGGATGTTTCCTGGATTCTCTGGAGGGTTCAGAGCGTCTGCTCGATTTTTCCCATCGCTTCTCAGCACCATTCTGACATCTATCCTCATCACTTCTAGAACCCGAATGTTTTCTGTTCTTTTCTCTTGACTTTGACCTATCTTTTCTTGTAAAATGTTCACTGTCCTTATTTCGGTGCCTGTGCTCATTTTCGGAAAAAGAATTTCTTCTCTCTCCTCTCTTCTTTTTGGGATCACCATGCTTATTTTCCAAATCTGTGTGCATTTCTTGGTCTCTGTCATTCATGATTCTACTGTAACTATTTCGTTCAGCAGGGACACCTCTGTCTGCACTGTATTTTGTTACGGGATTTCTCCAGTTTGGCTCTCTTGAATTTTTATCTTTATGTTTTTCTGACCTCCTTTCTCTTTCAGTCCTTATTTCCTGATGCCTTTGCTCCAGTCTTCTTTCTTCTTGTTTCCTATCATGTGTGTGTTGTTTCCTGATCAATTTATCTACTTCTTTACTTCTGGTGTTCCCTTGTCCCTTTTTTCTTTTATCTTTAGCTGCACATGTAAAATGAAATAGTTAGCTTTTATTTTAATCTTTAATTTCATAATTTAACAATGACATTTATTGGTCCATTGCAGGCTTACTAAATCAGATAAACTGGATGCAAAAGTAAATTGAACGGAAAGTCTAATGACAATATTTCACAAGATGCATAATTTTAAGAATATACGATATATCACCATTAGTTACCAAAGTACTGTTTTGATCCTTAGACTGAAAGCAGTAAACAGAAACTTTAAATGAACTACAGCAAATGTAAATTTTTTTTATAAAGTGACTAGCATGGTATATTTCCATTACAAATTTTATTCAAAAACAGAAATTTCAGCCCATGTGCATTATGTCATATAAAGTAAAGTACTGTGTCAGATCTGGTTATGTTAATAATCAAAATACATGCCAGCAATATCCCCCTTAAAGGGGAGAGGGATGACTAGTTTGCTTAACAGCATGAATATATATTTTTCAAATAAAAACCTCTTCCTACAAAAAACAACAGTTCTGCTATCAGAGAAGCACTACCTGCACCAGAAAGAGAAGTGATGTTATGACATAATCACAGGCTTTATGAGAGCCATGAAGGCTTGATTTCTGAGAAAACTCTTCTGAAAAGGCCTAGAACAATTTAATCTGATAGAATCATAAATATAAATGTTAAATAATCACAGTGAAATTTTAAGGTATAAAACAAATTTAATCACTTTATCTGTGTGATTTCTTTTGGGTACATAAATCAAAGGTGCTGAGATGACCAAAATTTCTGTCAAATTCATATACATACAGAAAGAAGAAAATATGGAAGAAAAGTGTCCACCTTCGTCCTATCTCCACCCAAATCTCACCGTACCAACCTGTATTTCTTCTGCCAAATGCCTACCCTTCGCACAGTCCATTGGTTTGCCACTAAGGATTTATTTCTCTGGCTCCTATCAAGCAGCTCAGCTGAGCAGCAGCTCGCCAAGCAGAAACCATCTGGCTGTGTGCTCCATCAGTGTCTTTCTGACCCTACTCTATGCTACTCTCAGGGCTTTGCTGACATGAGAACCCGAGCCCCACCACAACGTGCAATCTCCCGTCTTTGGCGTTTGCTTTACAATTTTCTAATTTGGGGATAGTTCATACCGCTTTTGTGCTGTTTAATATTTTACTAATAAAACTGAAAATTCTCTACTGAAATTGTATGATGAGGCAAATTAATTTTGAATCAGCAAGATCCCTTATTGCAGCAATTCATGCTGTGTTCTCATCTGTTCTCAAAACAGATAACCATGAAATAACAAATTCTTTAGAATTAAAAGAGGTGAATATTAAATGAACAATGTTAATATATTTTAATTCAAGAGTAAGACTTCCTGTGGACAAATGGAATCTTACTCTGATAATTTAAAACACCAAGAGTCCCACAATTCTGGCTGCCACACATTACGTGACACACTTTCAAGTGCAACAAGCCAGAGAACCAGAGTGTAAAGATCAACCTTCCAACCTACTAAGACTACGGGGAAAAGTGCTGCTTCTCTGAAATATGCATTAAGAAGTTAAGAAGAGATGACATGCATTTTGGACAATCAGACTACGTCTTATTCAGACTAAGATGCTACAATGGAAGAAAGCAGAGTTGACCCTGGGGAAAACAACAGAGACCTCCTCAGAAAATGGCACATTTGAAAATCCTTTACTACAGCATTTCCACTTCCAGGGAGAATGGAGAAAGCTGTGGAAGACCAGGGCTCCTGCTGAAAACAACTAGAAGTGCCAGATAAAAATGTAAAATCTTCTGTTTAGAGGCAATAAAGATCTTAAACAACTTGAGATGTTCTAAAGATGGGTGGTGCTCAAAAAAAAGGATGGGGGTATGTTGAAAGAACACAGGGGTTAACTTGAAGGAGCTCTTAACTGCCAAAGCTGAAATGATCTGAACAAAATAAATGATAGTACTGGATTTTAACTCATAGAATAAGATAAATATCCATGAGTCCAGACTGATGAAATATATACAGTTAATAGATAAATGGGGATTGAGGGACAACTCTTACTTACAGAAGAAATTCAATTACTAAGCGTAGAAGAAAAAAGACAAACATAAACATCACATTCGGCAAACACCACGGCAGTTAAGTATTGCAGACAAGGTCTAAAGATAGATGCTAAAATTGAACAAATTATCTCTCTACAACACATTAATTTACAGAGAAAAGGAGTTTCCAGAAAGAAATCCAGCAGATATCAACTTAACCAAGTGATCAGTTAATGTCATGCCAGTATTATGAATTCCAAGATAACATGCATAAGAACATAGCATTTCTATGACATTCTGTCCAAAAATGCATAACCTCAATCTAATCATGTAAAAACATCAGACAGATCTCCATATTGAAGGGCACTCTAAAAAATAAGTGACCAGAGGACTTCAAAAGTACCAAAGCCTTTAAAAACAAGGAAAGCCTGCGAAGAACTATCACAGGTTATAGAGGACTTAGGAGAAATACAGTTAAATGCATGTAGGATCCTGGAACAAGAAAAAGGACATTAATGGAAAAACTGGTGAAATTCAAATAAGATCTGTTGTTTGTTTAATGTGTTGTTTCAATGTTAATTACCTGGCTTTGATCATTGAACTATGATTATGTAAAATGCTAACACCAGGCGAAGTTGGGTGAAGGCTATATGGGAATTTTCTGTACTATTTTTTCAACTTTCTTTACTTGGTCGAATAAGGACCAAGATTCAAGAGAAGGCAGAACCATAGAGAGGTAAGCTGACATAATATAGCCACTTGCTCCCTGCAGGTTGTCTGCTGATTCAGGGCTGCTGCTGCGGGACAGAGAGACCAGCAGAGCTCTGGCAGCTGCACAGGGCTGGACATACAAGAATGGAACGGAACTAATTGCAATATATATGTGCAACCAAAGATACATGTCCAGAAAACCTAAAGAACTCCTACAAATCTATACAAAAAGATAACAATAAAACAAACAAAAAGAGTGGGTAGCAAAGGACTTGAATAGCCATTTAACAAAAGGAAACTACCCAAATGGCCAATAATAATATAAAATAGTGCTCAATTTCATTAGCGATCAAGAAAATGCAAATTAAAACCACAATGCAATACCATGACATATGTACCAGAATGGTTAAAATGAAAAAGATAGCCAAGTGAAGTGTTGCAAGGTTGGGGTCAACTAGAGCTCTCATACACGGCTGATAGGGGCATAAACTGAAATAACCACTTGCAAAACTGGCCGTATCTAATTAAGCTAAATGTACACACAACCTACAACCCAGGAATTCGCAGTGAATCTCTAAGTACACACCCAACTGAAATGCATATGTGTATATATACATATGTATATGTATATATACACATACCAAATGTAAATAAGAGTATTCACGGGAATATTTCTAAATCTAAATTGTTACTGAGTAAAAGAGATGTTAAACTGTAGCATACTCATATAGTGGAAAACTATACAGCAAAAAGAATGAACTATAATTAAATGCAATATTACAGATGAAGCTCACAAAAGTGATTGTGAAAGATAAGCCAGACAAAGGAGTTCACAAAACATAGTGATAAAGTTAAAAATAGGCACAACTAATTTATGGAATCACAAATGAGAGTAGTGGCTAACATGAGGCAGTGGACAGGGGAGTGGCAGTAGCTATTAACTCTTGTTATGGGTAGCTAGCCCATGGATATGTTCTTCTCATGAAAATTTCTAGAGCTGTACACTTGCGAAGTATGTATGCATTCGATGCATGGCACGTGCCAGTAACTAACACAAACCCTCTAATTAAAGTAAAAAACTATAATTTATTTAAAATATAAACACCAGGAAAGCTGTAAGCTGGACTGCAGGCATTATGAATGTATGGTATTTCAGTCATCATTCAAATAAACATTTACCAATGAAATATCTTCATTTCTATGAAAAAGATTCCAACAGCCAATCTTAGCATTATAAATGATGTAATTCACTACAGACTCCAGCAGTGACAGATGATCATTTATATTATTAATCGTGGCTTTTAAACAACTGAACTCTAAAATAATTAAGCAATCAACTTATTTTCTTCCCTCACTGTAAACATCACCAGCAATATACTTGTTAGAAAAGAGCCCAATCAATTATAAATGAGTTTCAGTACCTGAGGCAGAGCTCTGACTACTGCTGGATGAAGAATCGCTTTCCTCACTGGAAGACTCCGAACTGCTATCACTGCTGTCCGATTCAGAGGCAGAGGAGTCAGACTCTGAAGATGAGGATGCGGAAGAGGAAGAGGAAGGAGAGGATTTATTTGGCTCAACATCTGGTTTCTGTGCCACAATGACCTTTGGTGTATTTTTGAGATGCTCACGCAATTCATCCCTAATTAAAGATACAACCTCTGTTAGTTTTTGCTCCAAAGGCAACTGTGGGATAACTTTATAAGATGAAAAAAAAATCCTGAAAATTATCCTTACGTTAAACCTCCAAGTCCTATAGAAGTAAAGAAGTTGATGGCAAACCGAGTGTTTCTTGGATTATCTCGGGGTAATAACCCTTCAAAAAATGGCTGTAGGGTTCTAAAAGAAGAAAAAAATGAACAAAAGAGAACACATTGCTTGAAGATTAAAAGGCAAAGTTCATATACAGTCATTTTTCAGATTTTCTATGTATTAGGAAATTAATAAATGAAATACAATCAAGGAGGTGATTTATATCATTTATTAGGTTAGACTACATGCTATCTAAATGAAATGAATAGGGTCAAGTCATAATTTACTATACTTGATTTCTATAAATGTACAACAGAGGATTTAAAAACATTTTTATACACCACACACATATTGTGCAACATATACAAACACACGTGCACACACACACAGTATGTGAATGTATATAATGCAAAGTAAAAACAAATCTCTGTTGTATACATATATCCACATGGATGCATGCACAGCACTATGCATGGCATTGGGGGTTGGGGAAAAATCGTCAACAAAAGGAAGAAGTGATGGATGAAGACTGCATGTAATTACTATTTCTATGGAGGGGAACAAACAGAAAACATTAATAGTACAAGGTGGTTTGGATGTGTCCTTTGGAGTGCTACACCGAATGACTAACCAGCAGAGTCAGGACAAACTGTTTCATAGAAAAAACTGACAAATAAGAATGAGGAAGAGTCTGATGGATAGACCAAGAGTGTATATTTCTAGCTCTGGAGGTTAGGAAGTATGAACGAGTGGAGCAATGTTGGTGCAGGCTGTGGAGAGGGGGGAGATAAACCTGGTGAAATAGATGGAGAACAATAAGTAAGTCTCTGAAGCCAAGGGGAGTAGACAGAATAGCACAGAGAGGGCATGTTGAGCCCAGAATAGAAACTGTGGCGAAGAGGAGAGGGAGGCTGAAGAGCAGAGACCATGAAGAGTAAGGCAGAATGACAAGAAAGTGAGGAGCCACAGTGAGGAAGTGGTCAACTGTCCAAGGGAGGCTGGGAAGTGAGGGCTGTGAGGGCTGAGAAAAAGTACTTGATTTGGCAGATAGTCACTAAGAAATCTGAAAGGATGATTTCAGTAGTGTGAATGCAGTAGAAGCCGATGTGAGTGGCAGGAGGCAATGTGAATATACAGGAAATAAGAAAACTGGGATAGGGATTACACGATAGTCCTGGAATAAGGCCCTAATTCAGTGTAATAATGTGAACAATTACATGACTGAATCATCTGTATATATTCACAATTGTTCACTGATAACACAAAAATTAATATTCTAAGGTTCAAAATTAGCATTAAAAATGAAAATAAAACTGTAAGCACTCATTATTGGAAAACTCCAGGGGGCATGCAAAATAATCCTGTGTGTTATAACTAAATTCAAAGAGGCATTAATTCTGTGCTGTCTCTACTGGGACTAAAATCCATCACTAAAATTACATGTTGTCCTGTGCCACAGAACATGAGATTCAGAGTAGTAACTAACGGATGAAGAAAGTCCTAGGGGCTTACCTCTTGTTTTTACGACTAAGGGTGGACTTAGGTTGCTAAAATGGAGGAAAATTCCTGAGTACAGTAAGAATAAAAAGTGCATAACGATAAACTTACTCATCCTTTAATCTTGCATTAAGTTTAGGAAGACCCATATATTCACACAATTCTTGGAAAAATATTTTAACAAAAATTCTACTGGATGATGTAGTGGTTTCCTCACTCAGCTTTATACATTCAAGAACCTGAAAATTAAAATTAAAAAAGACAAGTTTATTTTGTTCAAAAGATAAAATGACCAACACTGATAACTTGAAGTGTCTCTGAAGAATTATCTGTGAATATCTTTCTTTGTCCTAGTAAGTATTACTTCTTGGCAAAGTTTAAGACTACCTCTCTATGCTAATTTTCATAATGCTAAGATGCTACAGAAATAGAGTTCTTTCTTTCTTGAGTAATGTGCTTTTTATAGCAGAGATATATTCTGCCATGAGTATATAATGCTGAAGCAAAGATTACTAGCTCCTAAAACCCACTCATCAAAACATGGATGTATAAGGGTTTGGGGCAAACTTCCACTTAGAGCATTAGGCTATAGTTTTGTATAGGACATATACGACAAGAGTAAAGACAGAAAGAGTGATGGCTTGTTCTGAATATTAAGATCGAGGCTTAAAAATGGAAGTTCATGGAGAGAGGTTTTAGGGCAAAAAAAAATAAAAGTAACCTCCAGTTTTTATGAGTTCTGTGTTCCAGAAACCCATTTGCTTCAATTGTTTAAAAACTTGATTTCATTTTCATTCCCAGAGGGAAAAGAAAGAAGTAAAAAAATTATTATGATCAGGCTCCTAGGTCTGCTCACAAAATGCCTATTAGTACAGCTAGAAATGTTTAGTACCTACAGTATTACAACAGTCCATCCAATGTTTATGAGCTCACTTTGTTGCTTCATTCTATCATCAGGTTGTGGTATTCCACAGTGTGATCCTTTTCTTTCTTTCCTCTTGGATGTAATTTCCTTCTTTCAATTTCACTTTTCTCATAACCTATCACTTTTTATTTTATATTAGCACTATGGGCATACCTTACCTTATATATTTCTTATGAAAGCAGAGACCATAAATAATTCACTCTGGATGCCCACTATCTCTCTCAAGTGACTAGGCTCTTATCTAGTAACTAAATGAATGGTTGTTGGATGAACAGAGGTTGTACAATAAATGCCAGTTTCATGAATGCATTTCAAATTCCAATCCAGTGTACATTTCTGCATCAAGAATATCTTATCTTGTTCTAAATAACTATGGCTACATGATACATGACCACCAAAGTAAGATGTATGTGGTATATGAGTGTGCATGCATTTGTACACACAGAGAGAAGACAAAAATCTATTGTTTTCCCTGAAAACACCACTAGCTATCACTTTTAAAAAGCACTGTGATGTTTGGACTGTTAATATCACCCCGGGTTGTATTTCTTAACACTCATGTTATTTACTTAGCTTCTCGATCTCATGTTATCTGAATATAGCCTCAAAGACTGCCATTACAGTAAAAGTTTGGTATATATTTCATTTTAAATCTTTTTTTTTTAATGTTTATTTACTCTTGAGAGAGAGACAGAGCATGAGCGGGGGGAGGGGCAGAAAGAGAGAGGGAGACACAGAATCCGAAGCAGGCTCCAGGCTCCGAGCTGTCAGCACAGAGCCCGACGCAGGGCTTGAACTCACTAACCGTGAGATCACGATCTGAGCTGAAGTCGGATGCCTATCCGACTAAGCCACCCAGGCACCCCAACTATACATTTCATTTTAAAGTACATTTCCTACATAGGAAAAGTACGGCTATACTATACTTAATACCTACTTGAGAATAACAGGATTAGGAAGGAAGTATAAATATCGATCCATCTACTTACACTCCATGGAAGTGAATCAGTGTATAAAAGGTGAGCAAACATCTTAGCAACATTTCTCAATTTGTTTGTTTCCAAGCGATGGATGGTATCATATTGTTCTTTGAATATACTTTCAAAGGATTCCATGTATTCTTTTTTTAGCATGCAAAATCGCTAATAAATAAAAAAAATTGAATGTCAGTACTACTAAAAGTTGACTGTCGATACCATTATGAGTATATCAGATCCTCCTAAATTTATTGAATCCAAAATTAGTAAATCTTTTATACATCACATTACTCAATCTTTTTGTGCTGTATGACAGAATGCTCAAAAAAAAAAAAAAGATAATATGTATCATCCCTATTTACTTGGGATTTATATGCTAAAACAAAATTATACAAGTATCTTATCACAGACACATACATTTGCATAGTACACAAATATATTTCTCTGTGGGTAGAGTTTAGATTTAAAAACTTATTTTAACTCATGATCTATTTGTGCTGCCTGAACATGCACTTGACTTCAAAAACAGCTTTGAGATTTTGAAAAGGCAACATTTAATTGTCCTCTTTGGGAAATTGTTACAAAGCATATAGAATCTCAAAAAGTTCTGGAAAAGACCCATGCAATGTTAAGGCACCACAAAATGAAGTAGGAAAGGAGGAAACTACACAGGGTAGGAAACCTGAGGAAGGGAAGAGCAACGAGCTTTTATCAGAGATATGCTATTGTATTAGACCAGACCACAAAGAAGACACAGTAATTCACAATATTCATGTTAAGGATTCCCTTAGTGATGCTATTAAATTCCAACAAGAAAAATGAGGCTGGAACTCACCCCAGCTAATAAGCCAAAAAATTTTTCATAGGTCCTTTGTTGGGCACAACAATCAAGTATCATGTTGCAGAGTTCTTTCTATTTGGAAAAAAAAATTCATTAATGATTCAAAATACAATGAATCCATGCTATAATTTATCAATATGATAGAGACAGCCTGAATTTTTAAATAAGATTTTAAACACACAAAATTTCCTAAGCTTTGTGAACTTAAGTTATTAAGACAAAATAAAAAACTCAATCTATGTCAGGCCTATAGTTTTTCAAAGCCTTCAGTCTGGCTGACAGTTTCCAAGGTCATCTATGCTAATTAGATTATAAAATTCTCAATTCAAATTAAGTATGAACCACCTCAATAAAATCTACTATATGAAAAAGATACACCAAGAAAAGATTGAATAGATTATATTCTAAAAAGATTCTACACAAAATTTTTTAAAATATAGATCATCAATATACCACCTGACAGTTTAGTTACATACCTTTAAACTCAATTCTTAAGAATATATTTAATTAGTATGGAAAAGGTAGAAGATGAGTCTTTATTTAGGCATAAATAAGTACAGCTACAACATTAACTTAAATGACATTCTGGTTAATAAAGAAAAAATGTATTTAATTTTTTTTTATGTTTATTTTTTTGAGAGAGAGGGAGAGACAGAGTGTGAGCAGAGGAGGGGCAACGAGAGAGGGAGACACAGAATCTGAAGCAGGCTCCAGGCTCTGAGCTGTCAGCACAGAGCCCGACGTGGGGCTCGAACTTGCAAGCTGTGAGATCATGACCTGAGCCGAAGTCGGACGCTTAACTGGCTGAGTCACCCAGGCGCCCCAACAAGAAATGTATTTAAAAGAATAAAGAAAAAAACACCTCTGTGGTTGGATTTGCTAGCCTCAAAATAAATGTTATACATATAGATCTATTGATAAATCTATACAAATAGATCAAATCATTCCATAACTGCTGGAATAATATATTGCCAATCAGCTATTTTTGTGCTTTGAAAATTCCTGTATACAAATTCTGTTGAACTATGGGTGCCTGGGTGGCTCAGACAGTTAAGCGTCCAACTTTGGCTCAGGTCATGATCTCTTGGTTCGTGGGTTCGGGATTTGCGTTGGGCTCTGTGCTGACAGCTCAGAGCCTGAAGCCTGCTTCAGATTCTGTGTCTCCCTCTCTCTCTGTCCCTCCCTCACTAGCACTCTTTCTCTCTCTAGCTCTCAAAAAATGAATAAACGTTAAAAAAAATTATTTGGGGGAAAAAAAAATTCTCTTGAACTAATAAATGCAAGAGTAAATCCAGGACAGGAAATACCATCATCACAAATGATTTATAATTTTAAAATACTCAAATGAAATATCTAAATATTCAAACTGTATCAATTTCACTGATGATGAAACTCAGACAACATGGACACATCACTGGAGACAAAATGAAAATAGGCATATATTCATTCTCTGACCACTGCTGTAGTAGTGATTATCTTTTTCTACAAGACATTTATCAAAAAGTTAAAAATTATTTTTTCCAAATATAGTAACCGTAACATATCTGCTTTCTATAAATGGAAAGCCAGCCTACAAAATATAACATATACCCATTCAGTTCATTTTTACTTCTATTTAATTTTACCTTTATATTTTCAACTAGCATGGTAGCCCCTAGCTATATGTAGCTAATTAGTTACATTACTTAACATTACATAAAATTTCCATTCTTCGGTCACACTAGTCACATTTTCAAGTACTCAAAATCCGTATGTGACTAGTGGCTACTGTACTAGACAGTGTAGAATATAAATATTTTCATCATTGCAGAAAGTTCTATTGGACCATGCTGCTCTAGAAGTTGATAGTCTATTTATAAAACACTCTACTCAAAGTCCTTAATTCACAATATGAGGATATTTTTAGATGTCATTACATTGCTAAATTATTATTTTTTATGATTACTCAGAAGTTACCTCAATTAAATAAAATGCTTCTCAATGTGTAAGTTCTGAAAAGATGTACTTTGTCAAAATTTTAATATAGTAGTAAAAAATTAAAATAAGGCTTTTCTGAGTTCTGCCATATTATGTTAATTTGATATTAAAATGCATTTTCAACTCTTTCTACCAACATTGTATTTTACAATAACATAACAGTTAATCAGGTTTTAAACAATATAACATAGTAATATACTGATAGCATTGCTAATAAAGCCAGTGCTACTTGCAAAACAAATTACTTTCTTCCCTAGACTAAATGCAATTATAAGAGTTATTCCCTGTGGCTTAGAATAATTAAATATTTTAACATTTTAATTAAATATTATAGCAATTTCAGGAGCGTCTTCAGAGTGCATGAAAATAGATGTACTAAGACATTCTTCCAAATGCTATCAAAATATGTTGAGGTTAGTTCTAGAACAACTATCCTCTGAATTAGTATTAATAAAACGTATAAAGACTTAATTATACTCCTCAAATAATGTGACAAGATCATATAGTAATTTCAGTTTCAATTATAATTTTAAAGGTTAATTCCCTAATTTATTTCCTTTCAATGGTGACACATCAGGTACACCCAGGGTACAAATAGGTATACTGTTATTAATATACCAAAAAATAAACTTTAAGAGGGAAAAAAGAACTTTTTAAATTTGAAAAAATTATTTCATCTCAAAATTACGTACCATGGCATTTCAAGAAGAAATCTATAATCTAGAACAAAGGTTGGTAAACTTTTTCTATCATAGGCCAAATAGTAAATATTTTAGGCTTTAGAGGCCATACGGTCTCTGTTGCAACTAGTGAATTCTGCTGCTATAGGGTGAAAACAACTATACACGATCCACCAACCAATGGGCATGGATGTATTCCACTAAAATTTTATTTACAAAAATGGGCAGTGGGCCTGGGCTACAGTCTGCCAATTCCCATAACAGATCATATTTAAAGCCTTAAGACAAAGCACTCACACCTAATGGTAACAGCTCAGATAGACAAGATCTTTTAGAACTAGAAACGAAACTGCCTACAGTTGATATATTCACTCTGGAATCTCTGCTGGGTCTACTACATGTAAAGCAAGATGTGAAGAACAAAACCCTAAAAGCCTTGGCTCAGGTTCCAAGGATTTAAAATGCAGATGGGCAGGGAGCAACATACACAAGAATGCAACTAGCAAAAAAAACCAAGATAATCTACTCAATCCAGTCTTTACTATCTTTGGCATTAGGGTTCCATGATACTTTGAACACTGAAGTATAGGGAGTTATAAGACTATGAGTCCCATGGATTAAGAGGGGGCTAATATGTACTTTATGGACCACTGAATCCCTGACACCTTGTAGAGTGTCTGACATGTAGTATATGGTAAACATAGACTGCTGAATTAATGAATGAAAAAAAATGACACAGATTCTTCCATATACAATTAAAGTAATGTAATAACATGTATGGTGACCTTTATAATTTCTACCACAAAAGAATGCTTGAGCACATTAAGTAGATGGGCTAAGCAATTCACTAAGGAACAAATTTCTTATTGTATTTAGGCCACCTATTTGATTTACAGGCAACCACTCAGAAACTCATGTAATGTGTAGTGGTTCTGACAGACTTCTTCCTTTTTCCCCCACATCCCATTTAAGGAGCCCATTTAATTCATTGCAATGAGTAACACTTATGAAACACCCTAGGACTAAGTTTCAAGTTACTTTAAAATTTTAGAATAACTACATTAAAAACAGAATATCCAATACTGAGTTATTTCAATTCATAAAACCTATGAACTCCTTTAAACATTTTTATAAACTATATTATTTCCTAATAGAAGAAAAAAACATCAACTTACTGTTTGGCTTTCAGGAAACTCCATTTTCAGCAATTTGTGAGCACATTCTTCAAAATCTAAGCTGTAGAGATAAAACAGACACAATAGGTTAAAAACTTGCAGCATAGTTGAACTATGTTTTATAAAAAAGGATCTTACTTTAATAATTGTTTTAAACAAGTTTTTTACAGTAACTTCACAGTACTCTATTGTGTATAAACAAAAGACATAGCTCTTAATTCTACAAAGAATGAAGTATTGAGACATACTACAACATGGATGAACTCTGAATTATGCTAAGTGGAAAAAGTCAGATATAAAAGACCACATACAGTATGATTCCATTTATATAAAATGCCCAGAACAGGCAAACATATAGATACAAAGTGGACAAATTTTATTACACTGCTAACTACTTGCACTTATCTCTGACCCAAGTCAGGAAGAGATAAAGATGCTCCAGAGCCCATCATGACATCTAGGGCTTAATCACCACATTTACAAGTTATCTTGATTCATATTCAAACACAGTGCTTTTGTGTTACATTTTCAAAAACTAAGTATAAAAATAGTAAATAACCAAAATCACTTACAAGGAAAAAAACTGCTTTTATGCCATATAAGTTGCAGTAAAAATAATTCTAATATGCTTAAGAGAATTATCAAATTCAGTGTGAATTCAATTTAGGAATAATGCTAATATATTTGTACTTTTTGCAGAATGTTCAACCTTTATTCTTTTGATAACATCAGGATAAAATAATCGGAATGATTATGAATTTAGTTTTATAGTTCCTTTGTATTCCTTAGTTTCTGATACTTATTGAGCTTCATAAGCACAACAGAGTAATAACTGTGGATGGTACAATGTAATGGGATTAAGAAAAAAACTATAAAGAAAAAAGAAATATATCAAAAAGAGCTTTTGCAATGGGAAATATTAAATATCTAGCACTAAGATTAAAATATTAAACTACAGTTGATAAACTTCAAGAATATAGCAGTATTACCAAAAAGTATTTTGAAAGACACAGTGTTTTCTTTTCTAGTTTTAATTTTCCTCAAGAAAGAGCATTAGTATGCAGGAATAAACCTATGAAATTTCTGAAAAATAAGTAGTCAAGGAAAATATTTTACAACTGTCCTTTTATCTAGTAAGTACCAGGGAGAAAATTAACTGTATGATAGTCTCTTTTCCTTCTTGCTTTATTTTAAAAGTATTTGGTGACTCCCCATATCAAGATTGTTTTGAAGTTACACTAAATGTGAATATTAAATGAACTAAGTTTGATATTTCAGTTATCTTAGGTTGCTAAGTCAAATGAATTTCAGGTTTAACACAAATAAGTATTGAGGGAAGGGTACAGAAAAAAAGATTTTACATGATACTAGTTTTCAAGCTGTGTTTACAAATGGTTTTGTTGATGTTTCCAACCTAAGAAACTCTGATGGGCAACGACAGTCCCACCTCCTTCTGATGCTACAGCTTCAAAAATGCAAAATCAGAGTGGAACATCATTTGAAAGCAAGAATAAACAGGAATGTCTACTTTTCAATAATAAAACCAACGGTGTTGTTTTATGTTTTGTGTCAATGAGAGAGGGTCATTTAGGAACCAGGATAGTAACAAGATGATAAAAAGAGTGCTGGTGAGATCAGTCAACAAGTCTAAAAGGAAAGAAATAAAAACAATAAAATCACCACACAGTTCAGCTGTCCGACCTTAGTTTTGTTTACAAGATTTCCGAAAGCAAACTGTATGATGCCCTCACTGCCATCTGACTTGATGAGTTATATTCCATTCTTGATTTATATTGTATTTCGTATAGATTGGTTTACTATCAATGTAAGACTAAAAAAAACTGGAAAAAGTAGACACAAAAAGTCTATAATCCAATTTCCTCTCAAGACAACCACCGTTGAGACGTTATATACTACTTCTAGAATCTGCCTACCTATTGAAACAGTGAAGAAAATACTACTGGTACAGTACTATACAGTCTATACAGTTTTTTCCCCACTGAACATTAAGTCAGACCACTTGCCCAAATCAGTAATAATTCCCCCCTAGCCTGATTTTCAATGGTGGCATAAACTGAACATTTTGTTATTTGTATTGGACAAGATGGTCTCTTTTTTTTCCATATTGAACAATTCTCTCTGTAATTCTCTGTCAGTATGTATTTCTTTAAGAAATATAATGAAAAAGGATTGTCTAACGGCATGGACACTAAGCCCTTGATTCATGTTACCAAAAGGCTTTCCGCAGACAGTGTATCCCTTTAAATTCCCACCGATGTTTATATGTATCTCACTAAAATCATTAGTACTGAGTACTGTTGCTTTGGGAAAAAAACCAAAGTAAATCACTTTGCTGTTTTACTGACCAACAATAGCATTTATTGTTCTAGAGTGGTATTTATTTGATAACTTTATGTTTCAGGATCCCATTACATGAATCCCTCAACCATGTCCTTTAAACACCTTTCTGCTGAAGTCTGTGGGGTTCTTTCCTAAAATTTGTATGAGCTTTTAATTAAGTACAGCAAATTTTGTTATAAATAAATTATTTTTACTTGGCATTTGGGGGCTCAAAACTCTTAAAAAATACTAACATATAATAGAGTATTGCTGTTACTAGAGTTCTTACCACTCTGTAATTGTGACTGTGACCTAATGCTTTCTTGTTCAAATACTTCATGTGATTCAAGGATTATCAAGGTTTGGTAAGCTAAAAAAAGTTTTATTTAAATACTTATTCAAAGAGCTCCACTGTAACTCTTTCAAAATTAATGTTAACAGCAATATTAAAGCAGTGAATCTACTGTTTACAAGTGATTACTGTTGAATTTGTAAAAAAGGATAAATGAAAGGTCAAACTCTAAGAATTTTTATCTGTAACAAAAACTCATTTTCCATTTTAAGTTTGTATGAAAAAATATTTAATAGTTTTTCTTTCATTTGAGAGGCAAAGAAATAGGTAAGGATAAACCAAAAATATTTCTAGCCAATGTTTTGCTTTTTAACATTTTTCTTTCTGAAGATGAATCTAAGCCAAAAAGTTTTCAGACAGAATAAAAACAGGATGACTCCTACGTATGAATCATTTTTGCTATTACATCATATGAAATGGAAATATACAAAACCTAGTAAGAAAACAAAACTGAGAAAACATTCATCCTCCAGTGTAAAATGTAAACACTGTGCCCATTAAATCAATAGGTTGCTTCGCATAAAAAACAACAGATGTACTAAGCATTTCATATTTCATTTATTTCTCTTCAAAACCAAACTCAGCCTTCAAAGGGAATAGGATATGCGTATGACATCATAGTAGTTCTTACTTAACATTACTTCAAAGGGTCCTCAAAACCTCCTAATTCCTATTTCCATTTATATTCATTTCTATCCGCACGGCAAATCAGTATCCAAAAGTTATCATAACAGTGTTTCTCTGCTTAGAATCAGAATTAGAAACCAAATTAAAAAAATGCTAAATTTCTACTACACAATTATATACTGTGCCAGCTCTATAATATAGAGTTGTTTTCAGGTTTTTATTAGTTATATTTAACTATGAGGAATGACAGTTAAAAGAACTCTGTTTAATTATGTAACATGAATAGACCTTCCAAATAAGAAAAGATAATTTTCTTTTGAATCAAAGAACCAACAGTAGGGATCTATGAAGTTGGGCAGGTAGTTTGAGAATCCCTGAAATGGTCTAGTTTTCTGTTATCAGATACTAAAAATTTCATTTTCTTTTCCATCTCCTGTGAAAAGCAAGGATCAACAGAGCTACAGTATCTTACCTTGACTGAATAGCAAGATAAATTGTACGACGAAATGAGACTAGATTGATTTCTGTTTTGTCATGAATAGTCACTTTTTGTCCTGAAAGAAATTAAACATAACCAATTACAAAACTACAAAAATAAATGTGAAGAAATGTACATGTATCTCTACATAATAATTTTTCATAAGTATTTAGAATCTAGTTTAATAATAATACTACTCTTTTCTGCGCAGTTCAAAGTAACCATTTCTAGTCTCTTGTCATATCTTAGAGTATTTTAATAACTGTGTCAGTTCAAAGAAGTCCAGAATCAAGCCAGAAATATTATTTTTGTTTCTGCGCCACTTGCTCACTTAGACACTATAAAAGGCAGCGCTCATGGTATTGTTTGCTAAGATATTATTTCTAGAGTTATAAACATGACAATTTGGAAGAACTGTAATTTACAGGTAGAAATTCAGTTTCAGAGAACACTGGATTATCATGACAGACTGGATGGGTCCATTTTAAATATGTGTATTTATCAAAATTTTCTCTTATCTAATTCATGGAAACTTCTCTTAGAAATATTTAATAGTTTTTATTTGAACAGTATTTCCACATGAAACAAAAATTCTGAAGTAAATGTAGTACACAGGTAGTTAGGAAACATTTTAAATAAGAAAGACACTGGAAAAACTGAATTTACTTTTATAAAATATGTTTCAGAAAACTAATTACACTTCAAGACAGAACTAAAATGCATTGTGTCTTAGAAGGAAAAGATATACTTTTAATATTTTCAAGTATGTAATATAAGTAAATAATGACCAGTGTAGGTACGTTCTGATGTTTTAACTGAGACTTAACCAAACTAAAGTTCTGAGCTTACTTTTCTGTGAAATAAAGCAATCAAAGCTAAAGAAGATCATGCCTGCTCTGTGCAAACACAGCTTCTGGCCTCCCCACTCTATTTTGCCAAAATGAATAGAAAATACCCCATCACTTTCATGTATCACATTCATGCCAGGGTTGCAGAAATCACATGCACTCAACATGAATGCATCTTTTTCACAGTTTATAGTCACATGCATAAAATGTCAAATTAAAATTATGCTGATATTAAAAAAATGATTTCCTTGTTTAATACTTTTAGAGCAGAGTTTTCAACCTTAGTAATACTGACTTTACTGGCTAGATAATAATCTGTCCTGGGGGGCAGTCTTGTGACTTGTAGTATGTTTAACAGCATCCCTAGCCTCCAGCTACCAGATGCCAGTAGCAATTCCCAGGCCTCCACAGATTTTATTTTAGAGGATTACATTAGAATTAATTTATTAATTAATTTTAGAGGATAATGTTAGTTTAATAAATTAAATAATATAATACATAAATAATAAATAAATTTAATGAACAATCCTAATTTATTTTAGAGGATTACATTAAAATTAATTTAATTTCAGAATATTTTACAGTATTATTTGAACGAGCTACACTTTTACCTTCTTCATCTTCTTCTCCCTCTTCCTCCTCTTCTTCCTCTTCCTCTTCACTACTTCCAGCATCTTGGTCTGTGTTTGAGTCACTATCTCCTTCATCAAGAATTTCTACCAGAACAAAGTATAGGAAAGTATCAGTGAGCAAGTGATACACATGAATCTCATTCTGAGAAGATAATTCTCAGTTGGCCGAAATCCATAGTGTTGTTCCAGTTTACCACCCAAAAAAGATGATCACCCCGGCCTATGTTATTGCCTAGGTGGTCAGAGAGCCGTATGTATCATTCTTCTGCCAGCTAGAAAATGGTCATACAATAAGGAAGGGATGAAAAGAACAAAGAAATAGTAGATGAAGGTTTTCCAAAAGAGCAAGACCACTGGAAAAATAAATTATGAATGGAAACAGGTACACTGGAGTCAAAATAATAGTTCAGCATCAAAAAAGAGATCGTCTACTATAAAACGCTAAGGCTAGATCTAGAAAAAAAGAATTTAGGGTAAGAATGTTTTGTGAAAGATTAAGAACGAAGAAAAAATAATTGCATAATTTAGTGTTTACTTTAAATAAACAGTGATGAGATTTTTATTCTTATGTATACTTAAATAGAACATTACAATTAATCTAAAGACTTTCCATATGTAAACAGAAACAGAAGTTTAAAAGCCTTAAAAAAAACTAGTAAGATAAGCGCTTCACTGCAAAATTGCTTCTTAAAATACAACTCACCTTCAGAAGGAGATGAAAACAGTGATGTAAATCAGACACTACGTGGGTCCAGTCACCATATTAACAGTTAACAAATGACAAAAACTAAAACTGTATTTTGCCCAATGGTGTCCTCTGTTAATCAGATAAAAGATTTTACAAACCTGGCTAATACTTCACTTCTGCATTTCTATTACAATCAGAGATTTTAATATAAAGTTTTGGGGTGAACTTATTTTTAGGAAAATTCTACTTTCTTATATTTAACTGAGCACTATAAATCAGGAGCTACATATAACATTTAATGTCAGCAGAAAACTTCCTATCTTAAAAAATAAATCATTTTATTAAAATGAAGAGGTGTCATTCAATCCTTAGCTGATACACAAATCCCAAGAATACTTCTAACAAATGTGACTTCAAGTAATAATCTAATGTGTCTAGTTTCCCATTATATAATGTGGCTTAGACAGACTTTTAAGAGAGGAAACTATTTAGCATTCAATAGTAGGAAGACAGGCACTCCTGCTGTTTTCCCAAATGCTGTAAGACCTAAAACACAAGTGCACCTGGGTCACTCTAAGGTGCTAATTACTAAAGCTGTGCCCACTTCCTGCTGTGGCCATTTTTTTTATGCCAGTTCTAGAACATTTTATGAAAGAATGAAGGTCAAATGAATTGTCTAGTCGTTTACATCATCCTCTCCTCATCTCTCCACTTTAGAATCTACTTACTGAAATCACTTAGGCAATGACAATTGGATTTCATTAACTGAATGAAGCAGTGGTTTCAAAGTATGCTCTGTGAGTCCCTCAGGGGTCAGTGAGGCCTGTCAGGTGGTCTGCGAGGTCAAAATTGTTTTCATAACAATACAAAGACATTATCTGCCTTTTCACTGTGCTGACATCTACAGTGGCCCAAAAGCAATGGGGGTTGAAACCACTGCAACCTGAGCACAAATCAAGGCACCAGACTGCACCAGTCACTGTGCTCTTTACTGCCATGCTCTTGCAGGAGGTTTTAAAAAGCCAGTCTGACTTAAGAATGCCCTTGAAGAGGAAGGGCATTTCATTTCATTAAATCTCAGTCCTTATGTGTAGGCATACATAGGCATGAACAACAAAACATGAAGTTCATGTATGGCCCTTCTGTTAAAGACAGATGCACAATGGTGATGGTTATCTTAGAGAAAAGCACATATGTGACTGCTTGACCTGCCACAGGAATTTGCTACATTTTTCATTTTTACTTGACAGAATGGCTGACGTTAGTTGTTAGGCATTTTGTCAGACATTTTCTCAAATATAAACAAAGTGAGACTGTCACTTCAAGGAAAACAATTAAAAATATTTACCCCCATGATAAAATCAGAATTCTCAAGAGAAAATTAGAGTTTTAGAAAACTCGTATCCATTCTTGTGAGCTTGACAGTTTCCCAATACTCAGACTTCTCTGGTAAGACAGGTGGCAATATTAATAAATGTGATTTCTTGATACTGTGCTAATTTAATTTTGATAATGTTAACATGTTAACACTTGGAAGATATGTATAACTGCGTGAACTGCTATTTCCCAAATGATCAGTGGAGCATGTTACGAAATCATGCATGGGTAAAAGATCCATTCAAAGTGATATGCCAGGGGATTTTAATGTAATAGAGTATGAAAATTCATGAATACTGTTTCAGGTTTCACATTTCAATTAATCTTTAAGAAACTATCAGCTTTTGGGGGCACCTGGGTAACTTAGTCAATTAAGTGTCCGATTCTTGATTTCGGGTCAGGTCATGATCTTATGGTTCATGTGACTGAGCCCCACTTTGGGTTCTGTGCCCACAGCATGGAGCCTGCTTGGAATTCTCTCCTTCTATTTCTCCTTCTCTCTCTGCTCCTCCCCATCTTGCATTCTCTCTCTCAAAATAAATAAACATTAAAAAAAAAAACAAAAAAACAAAACACCCAAAACTATTAGCTTTTAAATACAGGCATACTCTTAAGGAAGAATATACACATTATCTGAAAAGGCTATTAAAATGCTTCTCTCTTTTCCAACCACATATTATCTGTGAGGCGAAATTTTTTTCCTATACATCCAAACAACCTACTGCAATAGACTGAACACAAACAATATGAAAATCCATTTCCTATTAAGTCAGATATTAAATTGTACAAAATATATGAAACATGCCATTTTTCTTAAATTTCTTTTGTCTCATAAAGTAGTCATTAAGAGTAGAAAGGGATCTTGAGTTCAAAGAGTTTAAGAAAGTGCTACAATTAAAGAAAGTACCACTTTCCTGGCACTGCCCAACTGCTGATATCGTAAAGAAACGGATGGAGAGTTCCCAAGTTAAAAAAAACAAACAACAACAACAAAAACAACAGGTATGGTAAAAATTCCATAAATCCATTTAGCATCTTTGAGGGATACTGTAGAAAAGGAAGTTCATAAGAAAAGAAGGCAAAATGGGTCCAAGGAATTCTCCATGTTTAGAAATTAAATTATAATAGCAAAAGGAATCTGGCCGTTGCAGTGAAATGCCCCTAGGAACCTGGTACCTAAGAAGAGAAATCTATTTATTGAACCAGATTTGTAGAATAATGTATAGAAATGTGAAGCTGCTTACACTTTACTTGCTATTTCATTCTACTTCCAAATGACTAAAATAGGAAATGCAGGCAGTGACAGAGCTCTAGGCTGCCTGCTTGCTTCCTGAGAGATTTCAGAACAGTAAGTACTTCTCACACAAAATCACAGCTTGAGGGAAATGGAACTCATAAAATTGTAATTATAATATAATTATATAGGTAATTCTGAATATTAGCTTTAGAAGAAAAATGATACAAATGTGAAAAAAAAACATTGCCTAAATACTGGCTCTACACTTTATTTATCCTTAAACAAGTAACATTTACATCAAACAAGTTTTGTAACTTGTTCTAGGTCACTTAGCTTGTAAAGGCAGACAAAATACAAACCAAAGTCTGTCCAAAGTTAGTGTTTACAATACATTGGCAACATACAAATGATAATAATAACCAATTTATTGACCATTGATACCCTGTCTGGAATTGATTGATTTTATCAGGATATCAATCTGCTCTCAAGAAATAATAAAGTACAGCACTTTATAATAAAAGAATAGCATTCAGTTGATCATTAAATCAGGGGTAAACTTAAGTACTAATTCTTAGGTGGCAGTGAAGTTAAAATGAAAGCCACCAGTAATTCTTAAGTGGTAGTAAATAAAATAAAGGCCATTAGTAATATATGGATATTTCTTAAGAGGAATAAGACTTAAGGGCTGTATAATTTAAACACAGGGAAAGAGGAGAGGGACAAAGAGGTACATAATTTAGAATGAAGTAATACCACCAACAAGCACTAGGCAGAATACTAATGCATGGGGAAAAAAGTGAAGAAAATGGCTTCATAAGAGCAGAGATTTCATCAGGTCAGTGATCTAAACCTTTCTATTAGTATTATAGAGCTACATGAATTGCTTCTACTAATCCAAAATAGACTATAAAATTCTACCTACCTTTCTTAATAGCTTTGTACTTCTCTTCATTCTCCATGAAATTAGGATCCATCTTGAAAACATCTTTAAAAAAAGAAATTAAAAAATAGTGTTTATTTTCTATACTTACATTTGTTGGTGTCCCATGTCCCAAATCTCCCCCAACCCCTGACTCACTAAGAACATCTTCTGGATTATAGTCATCCTCCAGAGGAAGCATATGAGTGAACTGATCATCTTCTTCTACTAAATCAAGTCCTTCTAGGATAACAGGGTGGTCCTTAAATCCATCCTTCCGTACAGCAAACATCACTTCAATCATATACTGAACTCTTTTATCAATTTCAGACTCATGGAGAATATTTCGGAGGCGCTCAAATATAGCTAAAGTTAAAATCAAAGAAAAAAACAGGAAAATAAGCAAAAAATATAATACTCAAGCCAAAGCTCGATATCAAACTGAGAGCATATACTTGCCATTGATTCCTCTTGGTGACACCTGTGTTAATTTAAGGCCACATTCCTTGAGAAAACCAATAGCTACTTCAACACTATCGTCAGTTGGTCTTTCCAGGAGCAAAGTGAGCATCTCTAGGCATAAAACTTCATGTGCCTTAAACAGAATGAAGACATATGGAATAGAGAAAATATTTTTAAATACATTAACCTACTATTAATAGTAATTTAAAAAATTAGCAAATCTTGTTTTTGCAGTAATAATATTATACATTTGATGAGCAAAGTTTTATAATGCATATAGAAATACTCCAAATATGGGATACAATTTTTTTTACTTTCATTATGCATCTGTTAAAAATTTCCAGATGATTGTTCCAAAAATCTAAATTATACTGAATACAACTATTTGATTTATCTCCAGAAGAAATAATTCTTCTTACACACTACATGTATCAAACAATATGTTTATAGGAAATGCCATAATTAACTTCCAAATATAAGTTAAAAATTATGTACTAATTTTTTACAATCACTATGTGAAGAATAGTAATACTATATTTTTTCTAATACCCTTCTTCACAACCACAAGTCTTTACAGCCATTTCCCAGGTCATTCTATTAGCCACTCTGTTATTTAGCAAATAGTTCATAAATTATATGAATGATTTTATCCAAAAATATCTTAACTGTTTCTGGTACTCAAGGACACTTTTGAAATACTTCCCTCTATTTTTTTTTTTTTTTTTTTTAACTAAATCAAGTTATTTACACTGGTCACGTTTGAAACTTAGTACTTCTAAATAATGCCAGCAAGGGTGGGAATAAAATTCTCCTGAGAAGCTTTGCTGTGAAAAGAAAATGTACCGGGAGGCACTTTTAAGACACTCTCTATATGCCTTTCTAAGGTTGAATCCTTCTTTGAGATGGGGAGGGAAACAGTCTAACTCTTAGGAAAATATTCTTTCCATTGAGCACAATATCAAAAACACGTCTTAACAGTCTTATATCAGTGATTAGAAAATATTGCCTTGTACCAAAATTGAGAAGATCTAAAATATTTAACATTTTAACTGTTTTGTAGCAATGCCAAAAATATCTTCAAAATGAGTGTAGTTAATATACATTCAAAACTAAAACTTACTATCTGTTCTGTTATAGGCACGTGAAATTAAGTCTCCATGGTCTTTTTTTTCAACGTTTTTTTTTTTTTTTTATTTATTTTGGGGACAGAGAGAGACAGAGCATGAACAGGGGAGGGGCAGAGAGAGAGGGAGACACAGAATCAGAAACAGGCTCCAGGCTCCGAGCCATCAGCCCAGAGCCTGACGCGGGGCTCGAACTCACGGACCGCGAGATCGTGACCTGGCTGAAGTCAGACGCTTAACCGACTGCGCCACCCAGGCGCCCCAAGTCTCCATGGTCTTAAGAAGCAGGTTAGCATTGTAGTAATTTAACTTATTAGGTTAAAATCTAATAGATTTCTAAGAGTGAACACTGGAAAGAATTTCATGTAGGAAAGAATTAAAATATTAATGGTAGATAAATAAGATTAAGTGTGACTTCAAAATTCTTCATCTTATATGTAGAAAGAAACCTTTGAGTGCTAATAAGAGCAACTTTATTATTTTCAAGTTTAAACAGAAATTAAATTAAAAAAAAACCCTCTCAAATAGATCAATGGATGAATACAAAATAATCATAAAACCTGAACAATAAAAAGACAAAACTATTTACATTTAAAACAGATTAAAATTACTTAGAATTACTTAAAATTTGTATTTTATAAACTGATTCTAAGAATATATGACTTTGCAGAGAAAAGAATTTCTTATAGAATAGAATATCAGCACGAGGTTCTCAAAACAACAGGTACAGGAGAAAAGAGTAGAAGAAATATCAACTTTATTGTCTTATAAGTATGATTAAATTACATTCTTTGAAGGAATAATTTATAGTTGAATAACCACCTATAGTATTATCAATGTGATAAAATACTGTTCTGTGTTCCTCTTTTTATTTAAGAATGTTAAACACGTTTATTATAGTTTTAAAACTAAAATATCATCCAAGATACTTTTCTGAAAGACTACAAGGAGAAACAAAAATAGAGATGTATCAATGAAGTGGCATCAAGCATGTGGTCTAATGCCACTGAACGGGATCAAGTATTAAAAATTACTTACCACGTTTTGGTTAATAAGATGTGCCACAAATTTTGAAGCAGTAAGACAAAGTTGCTGAAAAGTGAACAGAGACAAAGTTAATCTATAAACTAAAACCAATTTTCAGTTAACTACTGAATCTCCAGCTCACTTACACACTACTTAAAATATGTAGCACACAAATGTAATTTTTATAGTACAGAAAGTTATAAGATAAAAACTATTACATGTGAAATAGTGCCGTTTCTGGCTAAATAATTACAATTCTGCAGTTACAGCCATTGTGTCTGTGGCTCATCATTAGTCGCCAGGGATATTTAATAAAACAAAAAAATGTTCTCATGAAAGGAATGCAAGGAATTCCTATGTAGCAATCAATATTGCTTACCACTGTTGATAATAGATTAGTCTGTCCCTATGTGGCAGGCAATTTACAAGCCCATAATATATACCTTATCATTTCTTCGA
Source organism: Panthera tigris (assembly GCF_018350195.1). Classification (NCBI taxonomy): domain Eukaryota; kingdom Metazoa; phylum Chordata; class Mammalia; order Carnivora; family Felidae; genus Panthera; species Panthera tigris. Next base: position 166,429,855 of record NC_056667.1, read on the forward strand.
TAGCCTTTTCGAAAATTAAGAATTAACCTCTTGAGGATTAATTCTCCGATTTGTGGAAATTTTGAGTTGATAATTGCCACTAATGCTGCATAAACATGGGTGAAGATCGGAGAAGCACTCTGTGCTTGCAAAACAGATCTGGACAGCAGGCCTCTGTTTAAAAAAGAAAAAAAAGAGTCAATAATCACCAAATTAATTAAAAGAAAAAAAAAACATTTAAAATCCAGCAATATGACTCATCTGTAAATAAACACAATAGCTAAAACTGGACTAAATCTTCCTCACCTTATCTAGTCTTACTGATAAACAAAAACTTTTGAAAAACAAAACTTCGAATCTGTGTTTTTAAAACAGCTTTGTCTACAATTATTTTCTTCAAAAATTTTTTTTCTCTAAATTCCTCTTTTCCTTACTTATGTCTCTTCGATCTAATCATGAATTTGAGTTTTTAAAGCATTTTATACTAATATGTTTTACATCTTCAAAAAAGTGAAGGAAAAAAAGATCTGCATCAAAAACTAAAATTAGAAGTTGAATTTCCACTGTGAGCCCATCATTTATATAAAATTAATTCTGTGATTAAAGACAAATTTGGATGGTTTCCATCTTTAAGCCTATGTTAGTAAAATGAAGATTTGGAATACTGCTATGAGACAGACATAGTTAAAGCATTGCAAGAATAATAATGCTAAAACAATGACAGGAAAATATAACGTTCCACTTCTAATTCATTCTGAAGTAAGCATGGTTGTATATGCATTTGATAAGGGGAGAAATGCAAAGTGAGCTAACTGAAGAGTTATTTTTAGCAATGTAATGACAAATAATTACCAGATTGCCAAAAGGCAGGAAAACAATATCTTAACAGTTATTAGGTTTAACTTTGACAACTGAATCACCAGAGTAGAAAATGAGAAAAGAACACCCAGCTTATAAACTGTGAGATCTTAAGCAACCCATAAAGCTTCTGCTGCTTTCTGACTAAAACGGGAGAGCTCTACCTACCTTTTAAGGACAGTGGGTGCCTCTTGGTCAACTTTTTATATCCCCACAACATGCTACACCTTACTTTATATGACCTCCCCATAATGTTTTTGAGATGATAAATCAAGGTCATGTGAAATGACATAGGAAAGCATCCCTCAGATTTTAAAATAAAAAATAGCATATGAAATATTTCTATTTCCTGACCCTTTTAAAATCATGACCATTTAAAACCACAGAGAAAATGACGGTCACTCCCTTCTGCTTTTCTAAAATTTACCACTGATTTTTCTCATTTCTTTCCCATTCTCACTTTGCTTTCATTAGAAATGAACGTTATATAATAACATTTTAATAATAAATAAATATAATATAAATATAATAAAAATATAATAAAATATTCATTATTCCTCATGAGTTTAAATTAGAAGTATTCAGTAAACAAATATCTGCCCCAAAATCAGTATGTGACATCAAACCTTTTCAAAAAGCAAAAACTCCATGCAATTTCTAACAGTGAAGCACAAGTTATTTGTTAGTAGTTTACATTTTTACAAGAACTGCATTTTAAATAATTATTCTCAACTACTATTAAAGCAGCACAATGAATCAGTGATTACTGTCCATGTGGATATTATGTTCCTTTGAAAAATTGCTATGAAATACTATAAATAAAATAGTTGATGCTTACCTTCCTCTAACTATATTTTCTTGAAGAAGTTCTTGAATAATAATACCTATATTAGAAATGTTGACTTTGTTGATAAGACCATTGATTGACTTCTTTAGGGCCTCCCAACTCATCCTCTGGTATGCTAAGCTAAAAAGAATTGATTTTAATAAAATGAAAACTTACACAATGATTACAATAACAAGAGGTTATAATAAGAACTTAAAAAATACTTAGTGTTCCTTTGTTTTTAACATTATATTCACAATGACCTTAAAGTGCAGTAAAATATATGACTATATGACTACAAATACATAGATTATATCCTAAACCATATTTGATGTTCTATACATATGATGCTCATCTATAGATCACTTCTCTTTAATAATATAATAAAATTATGTAAGGATAATGTTTTATTCTTATATCCATGTACATTACAAATCATAACATCCATTTATTAGATTCAATGCATATTTATTTTACATTATAACATTCACTTACTTTAAATTATCTTTAAAAAATATTTAAAAATGACAGTTTTAAAAAATTTAAATTATAATATGAAGTATCCAAATATAAGCCATAAAAAGGAGATTTTTATTATGACCTTTCTCATAAAAGCATGAAAAAGAAAACAAATATTTTAAACTATAAAGAAATGGTAAAATTTACAGGAAAAGGGAAGGTCACATGAAATCATAGGGCTGAAAGACTGTTGTATTTTAAAGAACATCTCTACATTTAGGCAGTAATCCCACAGCTATATTGGCTGTTTTTTAACTTAGATCTCAGGCAAATAATTTAGCCTAATTGGGTTTATTTTCTTTTAAAGTTCTAAAATTTTATGGTTTTTACATTTATTTCTCTGTGAAATATGATTTCACCTGCAGAAAGTCATATCTTTTTTTTCTTCCTTATACTTCTCTGGCAGTCTGGTGAAGCTGATGGACTTCTTGGAATAATATATATAAATATATAGGACTACAAAGGATAGCAATCATATTTAAATAGTTTTCAAAGCATGAAAAGAAAAAAAGTTTGATACAATATTCTATGTGTGTGTGTTTTTTAAAAATATTTATTTTTGGGAGAGGGAGAGAGACAGAGGGCGAGTAGGGGAGGGGCAGAGAGAAAGAATCTGAAGCAGGCACCAGGCTCTGAGGTGTCAGCACAGGGTCCGATGCCGGGCTCAAACTCATGAACTGCAAGACCATGACCTGAGCTGAAGTCGGAAGCTTAACCGACTGAGACATTCAGGAGCCCCTCTATGGGCTTAACACATTAAACAATACAAGGTGGTGGTGGGCCTAATCACTTCTTTAATTTCCAAATTAGCATGGCCATAAACAATATTTTGAGATATTTGCAACAAATAGTCTGTTAATACTATGATCTATTGCCTACATTCCTAATATAAAGAAATGCCAAATTTTAGTGAGAGATTAGTAATAATAAAGATGCAATTTTTTTCTTTCCACTTACATTCACAGATTGCCTAAATTCTACCCATGGGTAGAAGGTCTGTAGGTTACGAGTCCCTGTTCTGCAGTGGCTTACCAAGGCAGAGGTGGTGAGAGCAGTCTGCCCTGGTGCAGAAGAGTTATTTCATCACTGGTATTGTCCTCAGAAGATACTGAGGACAAAAAGCGGACTCACCTGCAGCTAATTATATTGTTTTAAATTCCGTATAGATCATGTATCCCCTAAATGCCTGCATCTGAGGTGGGCAGAACACTCCCAATGGCCCCCAACCTCATCCCTTTAGTATGCTATTATTTGAGAAAGAAGATCAATGGCTTAAAAACTAGCCTAATTAATAAGATTGTTGATACACAACCAATCTCTCTATATAAAGCTTGGAAAAAAACTAATCAAGTACAATTGTACTTCCTAATTAAGAAGCCTAATTAAGAATACAATTCACCTGACTTAATATCTACTAAAAGCAAAGTCTGTAGGCTTCTTTTAGAGACTTCTACTTCTCTTTGTTCCTTGTCCCCTATGAACAGACTTAAAATGTATATAAAATTATCTTCCAGGAATCTGTGTAAAATTACATACACTGTGGACTCTTCTCCACTCACTTTATTTACAAGGAAGTAAGACTTGGCTTAATAACAATGTCTCTGGTCTTTTACAATTAGGATTGCTTTGGACAGAATTGGGGACCATGACTCTTTCTCACCAATGCTGCTACTACTGCCTCGGAGAGCAGAGAGCAAAATGCTTACATGTTCATGAAGCTCCTACTGACCACAGAAGCCCTTTCCAAATCCCTTCCCAACATAACACTGCAGGCATTGCCAGCAAGTACTGGAATATGACACATACAGAGAAACTTACTAATTAGTTTTAAATTTAATGTCATCTAATGTCCCTTTCTAGATCATAAATTTTACAAATTTTATCTCAAATATTTATACTTGATATAAATGGCATTTCTACTTCCAGCCAATTCATGAAGTAACTTTAGATTTCATTTATAAAAAGGTTCTCAAGTACTTTCAAGTTGCCATTAAAATACCTATGAAAGATGTGGGAACACTACTGGCTCACCTGGAAATCTGTTTTTCTTAAAGTGTAGCTACCCTCTATCCCATCTTTTTATTACCTAACTGGCAACTGAGTGATCATTTCAATCTTGGATTGTATTACCTCATTCTGCTAGAGAATAACATCTTGAAAACTTAGCTGTATTTTCATACATAGTTCTTCTTGTCTCAATTATTTTGAAAAGGGAAGTGAAGATATGTATTTTCAGGGTGTATGTTCACATATGAATTTCGACTGTTTGCCTTAGCAAAAAATTATAGTCTAACATGGTATGGTCTAAGAAAAGTATGGGTAGAGAAAACTGTCAACTTGATGTCATAGATTAGTATAGGAGTTGGCAAACTACATCCATGACCCAAATGCATCCTATAGTCCATTTTTATAAATAAAGCTTAACTAGAACAAAGCCATATTCATTTGTTTACATATCACCTATGGCTGTATTCACAGCATTCAAGAGCAGAGTCGAGCAGCGGCAACAGACAGAACAACGCATAAAACCTAAAATATTTACTACCTGGCCTTTCACAGAAAAAGTTTGCCACTCTTGGTTTGGTATAACTGGAAAGATCCATTTTAGCTCTAAAATATCAATAATGCTCTTGACCATCTATGAAAAATGGATACTACTAATAGGCATGCATACAACTATAAAAGGAATAGTTTGAAAATAGTAAAAATAAAAGATCTTTCCTTAAACTCTTTGATTTACTCATGCAAAAAAAAAAAAAAAATGTTGAGCTAATGTCAGGGCAAATAGTAAGCAGAGCTCCAAGGGAGCTTACGGAATAAAGAAGAGAAGTCTAATTTGAGGTCTCTACCATTTTGGACTGGTAAAAGTAAACTCTCAATAGCCAAGGTTAATTAGACCACAGTTGATTTTTTTTCAGAAAGGGTATCTTCGCTTTGTACACTTAGTGATATTAACATGCCTGTTTTTATCTGTAATCTGCTCTTGCATCATCCTGAGCTTCGCAGGAGGAATATATGCTCCACCAGTACGAGTAAGAAGAGGATCCAGTTCATCTTTCTTCTTCTTTGCAGTAGGTTCATCCTGAGCAGGGGAATTCTGGGTTACTGACGGTTCTGGGCTTCTTCTCCCAGGAGACGGGGATTTCCGAGACCTTTTACGATCAGCATCTCTTTCTCTTTCTCTGCGTTTTTCTCGGTCCCTACTTCTGTAATATTTAAAAAAAAAATTTTTTTTTTTTTGGAGAAAAGACCATATAAATTACATTCTTAAATGAGCTACATACCAAATGAGCAATACCATTTGCAGGTCACAAATTCAGATAAGGAAAAGTGGTTTGGAATGGTGAGGAAGTGCTTCACAGAGAAGATAGAACTTAAAAGAGGTCTTCAAAGCTTGACAGAATTTACACTGGGGCAAGTAGAGGAAAGTGGAGGAGGAAGGAGGGCATTCTGCAACTAGTGGAAGACAGAGTAACTAGTAGAAAAGTGAGCAGGGATGTTCAAGCTAATTAGCAGAATAGTCAGGAAACAATAAGGAATCATGTACAATCGCAGTTGGAAAGATGAATTTGAGTCAGACTATGAAATCTTTAAAGACAAGGAACAGACTTCAAGTGTTTTATACTGGAGTTGATGGGGAATCATTAGTAGCTTTTGAGTGTGATAATGACGTGAAAATTGTGTTTTAAGAAGACAATTTAGCCTCTGACATACATGATAAACTGTATAAAAAAGAAACCAGAATTTATCTCCAAATGGCAATTTAGAAGTAAAATTATCTTAAAAAACTGTAACATTTGAAATTATTCCTCCACAGAAGTGGCATTTAAAACCTCAGAATATCAGAAACATCTGGTTATTTGAGACAGTGTAAAAAAAATCAACTATTTTCTACCTATAATAAGTGCCCATTCTTAAGCTATCATTTTTGTAGCTGAGTATCCATTCTGAAGCTAACATTTTAAAACAGTCAAGGTATTATTCTCTGAAATGATCAAGAACTAATGGGAAACAGTGAGTGAGTATCCATTCTTAGGCTAACATCTTTAAAACAATCAAGGTATTATTCTCTGAAATTATCAAGAACTAATGGGAAATAGTATATACCTGCTTTTTGCTATTTTTTCTGAGAAGAATTTGTCCACTTAGTTATTTTTTACCTATACTACCTGGGAAACTCAGATCATTCTGCTCACACTTTGGGCACCATGAGTTAAATGAATACAGTAAATAAAAACAAGTTTCATTTATCACTATTACCAGGAAACTGCTGGCTAGATTTTAGCTAGATCTAGGAAGGGTGTATTTGAGATGGTCTGTCTTAACAAACAGTAATACAACTTACACAAAGAGAAAGCAGTCACCTAGCCAGGTAGATGCAGAGAAGCTGCTTTGAAACTTAAGTATATACCACTATCCACGGAGACACAGTGAACAGAAGGGAAGAAAAGTGGTTCCAAATAGACATGTTAATTAGTCACAAAGCCAGGTGCACTGAAATCTAGGCAGTGATTTGCAACTGAGTTGCTTCTTATTGTGAGTGTGATATGTTCCAAGAGAGCAGCTACAGCAGGAATTTACTGGCATCGGTTATGATTCTTCTGAGAAACACTAGGTAACACTGCTAGCTGGCTGATCAACTTGCATCTTTATAATTTTAATATTTGGACCTTCGGAGTGCAGAGGTAATAGAGTCAGTCTTCTTTGAGACTAAATAGCATCTCTTCCAATGCTTTCATACTGTTAGCTTTTATTTCTACATAATACACAGTCTGCTTACTTCATAGTATTGTTGTACGGGTCAAATGAGACTTATGTACATACAATGGACCAAAAACAGTTACAATGAGGCAACAGTCAGAGATTTTGGAAAAAAACACGGGCATTGGAGTCAAAATTGAATTCAAATCCCAGTTTCATTGTCAACCAGATAGGCAACTGCAACCTCAGGTAAATCACTTAATCCCTTCAAACTCACTTTTTAAAATTTGTAAATTGTGAAAAATAGTATCTAGTTTTAAGTGTTTTAACCATATTTGACAAAGTATGCAGAATGCCCAGCTCACCAATTATGATTGCAGTCGTTGTTCTTAATGGGTGTCATTAAGGTGATAGCAGATGAGCCTGGCTTTTGGAGGTTAATTTAATCTGACATTTTGGTTTTAGATATAGTATATTAGAAAGTAAGTAGTGAGAAGGAAATTTTGGCTGCAGATATCACATAACGTGATTAGCTCCAAACTGCAGAGGAATTTAATCAAAATTTTAATGGGGGTATAGTCTTGGTAGTCATGGAGTGGGTAATATGAGGGAGATATCAAAAGGATACAGACCTCAGTGAACAATAAAATATGGTAGACAAGTTTTTGAACACGGATGACCAATAATAAGGTGGGTATTCAAATTCTCCAAAGGCTCAGGAAAGAATATATTTAGATAAAAACTAGACGGGCAGCTTCACTCTCACTGTCCTAGTGCCATCATGCAGCAAAGTAAACTGAGATCACTCTATCCATATGGTATCAATGACTTTCACTCAGTAAGGGACCTCAAAAACTCATCCTCATGCACTACAGTATCATATCATGAATAAGAGCTTAGGCTCAGGGTCAGACAGACCTGGCCTTGCCACAGACTTGCTTCTAAAACAAAAACAAATGACTTAATTCTCTATGCCTCAGTTTCTTCATCTATAAAATACACAATAGTATCTACCTCATATATTTACTGCAGTAAGGAGTTAATCCACATGAAGTCTTTATTAGAAACCTGGCACCTAAGAACATCCGTTTAAAATTAGCTATTATTGTTTTCATTATGAAGCGTAAAAAAAAATTTAAACGAGTGTGATTTTTCTATAGTTAAAATTTCCAGTACTAACCGCGACTCCATGCTACCATCATGAGATCGTCCTCTTCTTGAACGCTCATAGTCCGACCTGCTGTAATCAATGCAATCTCTATCCCGAGGGGATCTGTCTTGTTCTGCATATCTAACACATAAAATAAGAAAACCAAAGTTATAAGATGAAAACAACTATGTTATAAATACTTAGCAAAGTCATATACTGGTAATGCTAAAGTAACTCTACGACTGAATAATGTATTATCAAACTATTTTTAACAAACAGCTTATTTGGTTTGACATTCATTTAGTCTCGACTATAGAAGCTTTCAGCTTGTGTACAAAATAACTACTAGAGTTCACGTAACCAAACCTGTCATCCTGATTCACACTGTCTCAAGTAAAGGATTATATATCTGGATATCATATGTAGTTAGCATGAAAAAGGCCACCCTGCAAATGACTCGTTTGCCTAGTTGACTCATTTTATCAAAGCAATAACCACAAATGAGACCAAAGTCATGGGTTGCCCTCCATAAAGAACAGTTTAACTCATTCCAACAGACATCCAAAAAACATCAGCTGTTATTCTTGAATCTGCTTTACTGAATAGCAGTGCAAACAGATTTAAATTATTAGCAAACAAGGATGACAGTATAAGATCTGCCTTAAACCTAAAACAATAAAATCAGAGAACCTTAAGAGAAGTTAAACATGTACACACATAATAAACATACATAGTAACATACACAGTAATTATAGTGATTCATATTTCATGTATAGTTAACCCTTGAACAACTGCAGGTTTGAATTGTGAGGGTTCACCTATACATGATTTTTTTCCAATAAATACAACATAGTACTATAAATATGTTTCTCTTCCTTATGATTTTATTAATAACATTTTTTCTCCAGCTTACTTTATTGTAAAAATACAGTATGTAACACAGATAACACATGCAAAATATTAGTTGACTGTTTATGTTGCTGGTAAGGCTTCTGGTCAACAGTAAAGTATCAGTAGTCACTTTTTGGGGAGTTAAAAGTTATAAGCAGATTTTTGACTGCAGAGGGCACCACTGCCTCTAACTCCCAGGCTGTTTAGGGGTCAACTGTATACATCTACAAGTAATTTATATACATACAGATATAGGTGTGCATCAGTACATGCAGAGAGTTTTTTTTTTCTTTTAGACAGAGTAGATGATTGATGAAAAGTACTAAGTAGTTGCAAACCATCACAATTAACTTGATGTCAATGAAACAAAAGTTTTTAGAGACAGCAGAGTGGCATAAGAAGAAAGAAAGTACATACGGGGTAAGGCAGAGATCAGACAACTGAAAGAAGGTTTAGAGGATGCTTTTCCCTTCATAAATTATTTTCAATGGTCATAGTTCACTAAGTAAAATAATCAAAGTACTACTATGAATGCCTGATGAACATTAATAGTAATATTTGTCGGGGTGCCTAGGTGGTTCAGTTAAGCATGTGACTCCTGATTTCAGCTCAGGTCATGCTCTCACGTTTCGTGGATTCCAGCCCCCCATGGGGCTCTTCACTGACAGGGCGGAACCTGCATGGGGTTCTCTATCTCTCCCTCTCTCTCTGTGTCTCTCCCACTCATGTGCTTTCTCTCAAAATAAATACTTAACTTAAAACAATAGTAATATTTCTAGATCTTTGATCTTAACACAATTATAAGATATGATACACATAAAAGCACTCTGAAATCTATTAAGAGCCATGTATAGGACAGTGGTAACAAAAGCAACACTTCAAAATAATTTCAACTCCGTTTTCCATTTTATAAACTTTCATTTAGTATTCATTTCAATTTATAACTTTAATTTTTTGATATGCTGAAATTATTCTTTCTCACCTCCAAAATTAGATAAAATCTAGAATTTACTAGAAACTACCAGAACAGTCATTCAAAAATGATTTGTCCTCAAGCTTATTCAAATAATACTGAAAACCATCAAAAATAAATTGTTCACCCTAAAATTAGGAACCTAACAGCTAAATAATTTCTTAAACTTATTACAAAAAATTTAAATTGCAGAAGCACATAAAATTATTTACCTGTCTTCTGGAGAGGAGGTCCTCTGATATGAATTATAGTTTTCCCTTCTGTCATGACCAGAAGAATGCTTTCAAAGGGAAAAAAAAGGGGGGGGGAGACATTTAAAAAATTATGATAAAAACACACAGAAAATGAAATATGTCTTTCAGAAAAACAGAAGTGCCGTACAAATTATTTCAAAACATTTTTTTAAATCATAAGAATAATACATGTTATCTAAATAGTACATAAGATAAAAGAAAATTTTCAGGGCCTCCAAGGTAAGTATCTGTGGCAGATCTCTGGTTTCACTATGGACCAACCACTTTTTTGAAACAAGAAAAATTCAAGGTAGAAGAAAATAATTCTCAAATTTGTGATGCTAAGTTACTTAGTTGATATTTTATTCCTATATAATAAATTATAAATGTATAGAGTATCATTTTTATAAAGACCTTCTCTTGGTGAAAAACAAGACCAAAGTTTTTTCTTGGTGAAAAATATGACTAAGGGCCAGAGGTCTTCTGGCACAAAGAGCTCACTTCTGTGGTTATATCGAAGTCTTATAATACTGCACTTACCTCCTTGGATCTACTTTGGCTTATAAAACCACTTTAATCCAGGTTAGTAAATCTGAATAAACAGCTAGAAGAAACCAACTCTAGTATATTTATGAAAATTCTTTTTTATTTTCAGAAAACATTTGAAAGTCTGATATGTATAGCACTATGTTAAAGATTTGAAAAACACGATTTGTGAGAGATAGCTCCTATGCCAAATCCTTTGGAAAAAAAAAAAGACATACAAATAAGTAACTGCACTGTAACATGAAACTGAAGAGACAGGTCACAGGAGTGAGAGATATGAACTATCCAGTGAGAACACATCCTAATTTAAAAATCCAAATATAGTTAAAAAGCCAAAATATTTATCTCTGTAAATAGGTAAGTTTTTTACATTACTGGTGAAAATTCATGTTGACCAGTTTTTTGTTTTTTTTTTTAGAATTAAAATAATTTTAACTACCTAATTATAAGAAAAGAAAAATTGTATGTTTTTTTAAAGTACCTTCACCTAGAAATCTAAGAAAATGTAAATCAAATAATGAGCAACTTGTTCTGCATATTTATATGCTTGTCTCCTTAATAAGAAAAAGAAACATTTCAAAATAGAAAGTTATGGGGTGCCTGGGTGGCTCAGTTGGTTGTGCATCTGACTTTGGCTCAGGTCATGATCTCGCGGTTTGTGAGTTCGAGCCCCATGTCGGGCGCTGTGCTGATAGCTGGGAGCCTGGAGCCTGATTCAGATTCTGTGTCTCCCTCTCTCTGCCCCTCCCCTGCTTGTGCTCTGTCTCTGTCTGTCTCTCAAAAATGAATAAATGTAAAAAAAAAAATTAAAAATAAATAGAAAGTTATACTGCACAGAAATACAAACTTCAACTTCTTGTTTTATGAACATCTAATTAACAGCAGTTTGAGTCTAACATTCTCATAAATATATTGCCAAACAATCTCATTAACTATTGAATTTTTCTCCCCCCACAACTATTGAATTTTTCTAATAGTATATACAAACTATTGTATGTAGGTGAATTAGCATGTGATCAAAATTTATAATTTACAGTAGCCATAGTTTGGCTACTATTTTATACTGAATACAACTATCTTAAAATCCTGTTTCTATGTTTCTAATGCATATAAGAAAGTTTTAAAAATTATTTCCCTTAGGAACACAATGAAGTAGGACATTTGTTCAGTATGTAGGACATAGATTTCTACAAAACCTGACACCAAGATCCTAAACCTAAAATGGAGCACAAGATTCATTAGATTCATGGCAACATCAAACATAGTATTCACTGATCATTTATTACAGGACACAGCTCTTCCTGTGTAGATACTCTGGAGGATACACAAGATAGGAAAAACCCTCAGTGAACTTAGGATCTTATGGGAGAGAGACGATTGTAAAGATTTCCATAATTAAACATATCAGATTGTATGTTCCTGAGAGAACAACAGAGATAAAAAGGAGAAGAAAAAGAGGAGGATGAAGAGGAGGAAGAAGAGGAGGAAGAGGAGGACAGGAGGAGGAGAGAGAGAACTCAACAAAACTGCATGGTCTACTTTTTCTTTTATAAGGCACAGCAATTATTTTGATTACATTAGGGAAAAGGCCTCAGTTCTTTGCTAATGATTTTTAACACATCTCCGCAACATCTGTTGTAGGCATGGGGGGAAACCAAAAATATTGAAGTCGTGAATCAGAATTTCGTAAATATGATCAAGTTAACGTGACTGGCACACACAGAAGTGCTAACAGGACATCTTGAGTAGGGAACAGTACTGAATACTGAGGGATGACAGTGGGTAGAGGAGGATTTGAACTCGGATTTGGTAGATAAACAAGATTTCACTCATTTTTGACATGTGATCCAAATAATAACCTGAATTTTCCTATTTCCTTTATCATAAAGTTCAGATTGTAAGTCAGAGTAGCAGTTGAAAATAATATATTGTCAAAATTACCTTAAAAAATTCTCTAAATTGTTCATTAAGCAAAACAAATGTTTATATCATGCAGTTACCTACAGTCTCTAACAATATAAACAGAGCAGTATATGAAGGTGAGTGGAGCAGAAACCCTGAATCCAGACCTCTGAGCATCCATTAGCCGCAGGGAACAAGTCTTTAAGAGCAAGGAGAGGAAGGGCTGGCAATAGGTGGGTAACTTCCTTCTAGATAGCTAAGGAGGCTGCAGTAAGACTCAATGGAAAAACAAGGAATCCTCAGCTAAAGCCTCCTGAACCTAGCAGGTAAGTCCTCAGAACATTAAAGGAAGATGTGAGCTTCACCGGAGGTAAAAACGGGCCCCACCCAGCTTTTGGACCTGCCTGTAGCTAAAAGGATGGAAAAAGGGAGGCAGACTAGATTGAGTACTAGCAGAGAGAGCTGAGCCATCAAGCCTGAAGGGCATGTGACTGAAGATAGCCACTCTCAGCCTAGGGGGATGCCACAGAGGACTCAGCAGGACCACAGGAGGCAAAGGTGGAGAAGCACAGTATAAGAGGAGCAGGAAGAGGATCCTGAGAAAGACTAAACACGTCTCCCTCTGTGAAAAAAGTATCTGACTAAACCTGAGTGCTCTTGTCAGTCAAGAGCCAGTTACACAGCAGGTCTCCTTTTTCTTTATGTCCCCGGCTCCTAGTACAGTCTGCAACCTACTAGGCTCACAATTAATCAACTGCTTAAGTGCCACTGGACCAACGAGTACAAGTCCCAAGGAAGCAGATTCCAGAACAATATATGAAGGTATCTACTGACAGATGGGTCTGCTTGAGACAGTGAGTTCCCACCAAAATAGATGCAAGGATGGGCTGGGTGTCTACCTAGCCTTCTGCTCGACAGTACAACAGTCAACAGGATTTAGAAAAGATTGCAGCAGAGCCTGCCTCAGTGCCTGGTGTCCACTGTTAAGCTCGGTCTACTGGTTCTCTTTAAAGAAGAAAGTTTAGGGGTGCAGGGGTGGTGGGGGAGAGAGGAAGGGAGCAGTGCCTAGATCTATAATTAAAAATATACCCTCCCCTTTACTGACTCTATGCCCCAAGAAATGACGCGCCTGTTTATAGATCTGTGAAACTGAAAAAAAGTGGAATGGTTTGTTCTCCTCCTGCTAAGTCCAGTAACAGGCAGAGGAGCAGCTCTGAAAGTAGATGGAGTTACTGGTTCTGTTACTGCTCTGACTGTATCTACCACTCTACCTTTCTTACAGCCTGCTTCAGCCACACTAGACTCCGTCTTCATACTTGTTGTTTACTCTGCCTGGCACATGATTCTCCTGGTCATCTGCATGGCTGACTTCCTCATATCCTTCAAGTTTCTGCTCAGATAGCTACTTTTTCAGTGGGTCCCTATTAAAAATTGCAACTTCCAATGCTACCGATCAACCTTATCCTATTTCTTTTGTCTACAGCCCGAATCTAGCACTTAACACTGTACCATACCATAGAAATGACTTATGTATTAATTTTATAACTTATTTTGTCTTCCCCTACTAGAATGCAAACTCCACAAAACCAAGGATTTCTGTTTTGTTTACCATTTTACCTAAAGTACTTAGAACAGTCACTGGGACATAATTAAGAATTCAGTGACTATCTGTTAAATAAATAAATTTATAATGTCTAAGTAAAGGATGACACAGAATAAAGAACTCATTTATGCATATGAAATATTCAATAAAAGGCTCACTTGTAGACAGACATGCAGGAACTATGATCAACTGAGGAAGCAGACACCGGTCCTCCATTTCATGCTCATTCAGGAAAGTATGCTCTTTAAGAATGGTGGATTCTCTTGCCCTTTATTTACTTTTCTTCTGCATGTGCTCACTCACATGCACTTTCTTGATTTGTGCAGGCATTGATATACACACACATGTACATGGACACATACATGCACACACGTCCCGCATGTTCTCTTCTCACTTGTCCTCTTGCACACTATTGCTTCTATCTGACCAAGGATCTACATTTGAAATTGTTCTAAGTTAGATATGCGTACAATGTCTGTTTCTAATGTCCTATTTATGTAAATGCATGTTTGATTAAAGGACAGATAATGGACTACAAGCTTATGTTCTTCATTATAAATTTCAAACACTTACTTTTATCTGTGCCACACTACTTTTCATTTTTTGTTGACAGTGGTCTGATAAATCAAAGACTCCTTAAGTTGGTCCAAATAACTGGTACCAAACAGTATGAATTCCTTGACAGTTTACTTTTTCTGTCTGCAAACGTTACCTGTGAAATAGACCAAAGAAAGTTTTGTTAACATCGATAAAATGTATGTGAAATAACAACATATTATTTCCACACAATGAACACTTGACCATCTTATTTTTCTTAATCACTAGGCACAGATATATAATCAATAATTATATAAAAATTAAAAAAGTCTTTAAATGGTTCCACATAACAATGTATAAAGAACACATATGTAGAACAGACCCTGAATAAGAGAGCAAATAATAACATTATTAAACACCATAAGGTATTTTAGTGACGGAAAGGAACAAAAATTAATTTAATAACTGATGTCAGATAACTTTATTCAAATCATTTTCATTGAGGGAAACCTATACCTACATCATAAAACAGTGCTGTGGTATTACACTAAACAAGTAAACAAAGGAAATGATATAAGATAAAGCCTATATAAACCGAGTACAAAATATCCCATGTTTCTATATAGACTAAGAATGAAATACCCAATTATCATTATCTTGTAATAATGATCACTCAGAAATAAATATGCTCTGCATAAAAATATAAGTAATTAAGTTTTAATGTAATCTATCAAAGGTACATGACTTCAGATATATTCAGGCATGAGAACTAAGTATTTGGCTCAGAATAAACCTAGTCACCAATGTTAAATGCTAAAATAAAAGTTTTCCAGTATCTATCTGTTAATTACATTTTAGGAATTTTTGAAAAATGCTGAATTGCTAGTTATGTTAACACAGAACTGTCATTTAAGTATTTTATTTTAATTATGTATCTAGGGGCGCCTGGGTGGCTCAGTCGGTTAAGCGTCCGACTTCAGCTCAGGTCATGATCTCACGGTCCGTGGGTTCGAGCCCCGCGTCAGGCTCTGTGCTGACAGCTCAGAGCCTGGAGCCTGTTTCAGATTCTGTGTCTCCTTCTCTCTGTGACCCTCCCCCATTCATGCTCTGTCTCTGTCTCAAAAATAAATAAACGTTAAAAAAAAATTATGTATCTAAATGGTTTATGGTTTGGTGTAAGGTAATGAAATCAACAAAAATCAAATGAAAGAGTAGAAAATAAGAGATTTAAAAGAGGTAGAAAATACAGAGAAAGAACTGTGCCAGTACCAAAATAATTGAATACAACTAGGAAAATTTTTAAGCTTGAATGCCAGAAAGGTTTATAGATTATCTAGTCCAATTCCTTCTTTTTATAGATAAAAATAATGAAGGTCAGATAAGTTATTTCAATGTCTTAAGCAATACTACCAGTTAATGGCAGACCTATAACTGGAAACTTAGCCTAAGGACACCCAATTAAATTTTCTTTCCACTAGACCACATACACAAAAATAACACTAACACTATAAAGTGACACAGAGCTGCTATCATTTAATGCAGATAGGGATATACACAGATCACTAAATCAAGAAAAGTTTCTATTACAGTGGTTAGCATGGTATCAAGGTTATTAAGAGCAATATATATGAGATTCTTTACAAACTTAACGTATAAAGTATAATTGCAGCCTAAAGCACACCACCAATTAAGTATTTGTAGCTGCAGTTAGATTAGCATGCTGCTAGGGGACTCTCAGAAGGGAGAGAGCCCGAGAAGAGGAGCCGCATGTGCCCAAATCTCTGACCACCTCTGAACCAACACATGAACAAAACAGTACTCAGGATCAAAGAACCGAACTGTGATATGAATAGCTGCCTAAGAGACAGAATTTGCAATTTAAGTCTAATCAAGTTAATTGTCTAAAAAGTCACCACTCCTCAGAGGAAAGTAACAGAATGTACAGTCCTAACATAACAGTTATAATGACCAGAATACAATTAAAAAAGTTATCAGAAAACTGTGGTCCAATCTTTTAAAAAAAAGATAATCAAAGACCAACATTAAGATGGCCCAGATGTTGGAATTGGCATACAAGGTTTTTAAAGCATATTCCAAAGCACAAAGGAAAACACACTTGCAAGGAATAGACAGGAAATTTCAGCAAAAATGAAACAAACAAAAGCAAACAAAAACAACAATGAAAAGAATAGAACCAAAATGAAATTCTAGAACTGAAAAATATATGAAGTGAAAAACTCACTGGTTAGCCAAACCTAAGGCAAAATGGAGATAATAGAAAGTCAATGAAATTATATAATCTAAAAGATAAAAAGTATCCAATCTAGAAACAGACAAAAAAATTAATGAACAGGGACATGTAGGACAATTATCAAAAGGCCTAACCTACATGTAATCAAAGTTCATGAAGGAAAAAAATGGAATAGGAAAAAAATATTTTAAGAAATAGCCAAATTTCCCCCCAAATTTGGCAAAAGGCATAAATTTACAGATTCATGAAGCACAGATAATCCTAGATAGGATAAATATAAAGAAAACCATGCCTATACACACAGTCATACAGGGATATAACTGTTCAAATTATTTCTGACTTCTCATCAGAAACTAAGGAGACTAGAAGACAATCTTTAAAGTGCTGAAAGATTAAAAAAAATCTGCTACCCTAAGATTACAACAAAAATAATATTAAGAATGAAGATAAAGACATTTACTAATTAAAACAAACAAAAGAAAACTAAGAGAAACAGAATGCAGCACCAGCAGACCCATTCTCCAAGAAATGCTGCAGTTCTCAGGCTTTAGGGAAATGACACCAATGGAGACTTCAGAAAGTAATGAAGAACACTGGAAATGGTGACTTTTTCAGGAAGTATAAAAGACTACTTTTTCCTTCACTTAAAATACATAGGTCTGTTTAAAGTAAAAATAACATCTTGAGGGTCACCTGGGTGGCTCAGTCAGTTAAGCATCTGACTGTTGGTTTTGGGTCAGGTCATGATTTCACGGTTCATGAGTTTGAGCCCCATGTCAGGCTCCATGCTGCTGGTGCAGAGCCTGCTTGGGATTCTCTCCCTCTCTCAAAATAAATAAATGCACTTATTAAAAAAAACATCTTGAGGGGTTATAGTGTATGTAGATGAAATAGACACATTAGGTAGCATATATAGGAGGAGGTAAGATAGACCTACATGATCCAAGATTTCTAAGTTTTTTGTGAAGTGGTATTAATTAATATCAAATCTAAGAAACTTATGGAAAGTTAAGGATACATATTGTTTCCCCTAGAACAATGACTGTAAAAGTAATGTTAAAAAAATATAGCTAAAAAGCCTGTAGATAACTTAAAATAGAATTTAAAAATATTTAAATTTAAAATTTAAAATTAAAATTAATTTAAAAGGGCAAGATAGAGCAAAGGAACAAAAAAACAGAAGGAGGAAAAAAAACCAAGATGGCAGACCTAAATCTAACTCTGTTATTATATTAAATATTAATGAACAAACAAACAAAACAATGAACAAACAAATCTAACTCTGTTATTATATTAAATATTAATGAACAAACAAAGAAGCTACTTCTCTCTCACCTCAGGTGGATCTGACCCTGAAGGCATGATCTTGTCTCCACTGGGTTTTAGGTCCCATGTGCCTTCTCAGACAAGATGACTGTGCCGTATTACACAAATTTCATGACTTTTTTTGACATGACTCATTCCTGTATTTATGGCTATAAACGTATAGAGCCATGAAACTCAAAATTTCACTCAATTAACTTTTGCTTACAGGTGATGGTTTTTACCCCCACTAGCCCAATCATTATATCATTTCTAACAAATACTTATCACCTTTATCACCCAGCATCATTTATCTATACACTCATTCAACAACAAATAATATTTACTACTTCTGTTATTTTGCCAGGCACCTTTCTAGGCACTGGCTAGACAGCAATGAACAACCATATCAAAATCCCCTGCCCACATTGAGCTTATATTCTAGTTCTAAAAAGTAAATCTATAATGATGAGCACAGCACTAAGCTGCTCAAGCAAAGTGGCTGGTTAAGTTTTTTTTTTTTTTTTTTTTTTTTTTTGCAAATGCGTTTCATTCAAATCATTACTTATTGTAAAACTGGTTCCCGAGTTCATTATGTTAAAAGTAATTAAATTATGAACACTTGTGTATAGAATTACTAGTACATATATTGGGGCCTACCTGACTTACTACATCAGATGTGTAGGGGAAAAGGGATGCCTAGGCATGCTGGTTTCATGAAAGTATCCCCGATGTATTTCCAATATACAACTCATCACCAGGTTGGCTCAGCTTTCCAATTTTGGATGAGAAATCTTGGTTCTCAATTTGCCATAAATTGAGAGTAAAATTGTACTTTACTTTAGGTAAAATACAGAGACTTCATAGCCTACCTCCTTTATAGTGTTTAGTCAAAAATCATTTGGAAAGGAACACATACATTCCAAATGTATTAATCCTTACTAACTCAATGGTAAGAAGCATATATATGCGTGCAAAAGAATATCAATAGCAGTGATTTTTAAATGAGAAATTTTGGGGGCGCCTGGGTGGCGCAGTCGGTTAAACGTCCGACTTCAGCCAGGTCACGATCTCGCGGTCTGTGAGTTCGAGCCCCGCGTCAGGCTCTGGGCTGATGGCTCAGAGCCTGGAGCCTGTTTCCGATTCTGTGTCTCCCTCTCTCTCTGTCCCTCCCCCGTTCATGCTCTGTCTCTCTCTGTCCCAAAAATAAATAAACGTTGAAAAAAAAAAAATAAAAAAAAAAAAAAAAAAAAAAAATAAATGAGAAATTTTGGGCACAATTCATAGGGAGAAAATTCTCAGTGGTAATGCACTGATTGCCGTAGCACAGGTTCTGTGGGAGTTTAAGATATATGCCATGATAATTAAAGTAACATTACCTACTGCAACATGGCCACAAACAAACATAAGCACTAAAATGGAGTCATCCAGATGATAAAATATGTTTATAAAATGCTTTTATTATTCTTAAAATTAATATAAGACATGAAAAATTGAGATAGGAATAGAAAAAACCTACATCAACAGAGAAGTTCAGCCTTCCTAGGTAAACTAGACACAAATTTCATATACATTCATATATAAAGACTAAAATAACTTCTGTAAAAATATTTGCCTGTAAGTTTAAATAAGCTTATTAATTAGTGAGATCTGGAATATATTTTATGGAAAAATTAAAAGCCTAGAAAACTATGAATGTCCTTAATTTGTTCTTATTTCCAGGATAACCAGTGACTAAGTCCCTATAAAATTGAGACTATAGTATACTTCAGTGGAGGATTCCATTCTCTTTGGGTTCTATTATTATTATATAAATTAATCAGAGTTACTTATTGTACACAGGAGTTTTTGCTTCCCTACATTCATCTAAACACTCCTTCTATAAACTAACATTAGGAAGTGAATTGTCCAGAAGGAACATCAAAAGAATCTGTGAAAGACTCCACCTAGTTCTGTTTACTATTTACAGGAAATAACCTGATGGATGCTGCTGCCATCATCACCACCACACATCACCTGCGACTGATTTCAAGGACTTTTTTGGTCCAGAAGCAGAAAACACTGAAAACTACTTCTGACCAAGGCTACAGAATAAGGCCCTCCTTCCCCTGATGATAGAAACCACTGATGATAATGCACTTCTTTGTGTATTTTTGTTTTTTATCCTCTTGGTTATTTATTTTTTCTCTCCTTGCTGGTTGATGCTTCTAAATCTGTATAATGGAACTTTCTACATTAATGGAAAGGTTCATATTCTGCACTGTCAGTAGCCACTTCATTAACACAATGGCCACTGGCCACATGTGGCTATTGAGCACTTCAAATGTGCCCAATGGATTTGAGAAAATTAATATTATAATTTTATAATTTTATTAATTTTATAATTAAGTTTACTTTTAATTTGAATAGCCATATGTGGCTGGCTAGTGATTACCATATTGGGCAACATAATTCCAAATGATTAGTAGACACTTAGGTCTTTTAATCATGGTACTTCAAAATCCTTGTCCTTGACAATCTCCAGATATGGTATTAATTCTTTAGATACTGACAAAGTAAAATAACTCATATCCAACTTGTGAGAAAAGTCACTTGGTTATTTCCTACGAAAGGTTCAGATTATGGGAAATAAGGGATAATATAATAATCCTGGTCCTAGAGTCTGTCTATGTTTCAATCACCAAGGTGTGATCTCTACAGTCTTAAATGCAGTGCATCCACCATGATGCCAAACAATCGTTTAACATAAACATCAAGAAAACATGGCACTAGACATACTAGGACAATCACAAACTTGATACATGATCATGACCCACTGAAAGACAGTGTAGCTATTGATTGATCGTATCTCCAGAAGATAATGGCCTGTTCTGCAGCTGAGGCTGAGTAAGCAGAGGTACTAATAAAGTTAAAAAATAACCCTGATGGCAGCTATGAAGGGAGAATTGACAACTGAAACAGAAACTACTACTTATAAAATGGATTCTGCTAACTTGAAAAACATAAATATTATGCCAGTTTAAGTCACAATATACTTATCATGGATTAGCTAAGGTCATACTCTTGTTTCTAGTTACTTTAGACCCATCTGTTCCAAAGTAAGACCACAAAATGATGTCTGCAAGAACCCATAAGTTTTAAAGATATGACCGTTTACTGTCCCAGCAACTCGCTAGTTTACAAATTCAAATTCTGCCCAATCACTGCCAAGATGATCTGAGAACTAACCTCTAGTCTCACAAAGATAGTGTGTAAGTACCCGTTCTTAAACCACCTTTTTGAGATGCTCCATGGTCCTCCAAAGTATACTGTCTCCTTTGCTGCATATTAATACTAAACTTTGACAGCTAATGAGGTATGTCATGGTGATTATTCACTAGTGAGCTTTCACATACAAGCCTAATGATCCAGTTTCTCAAATAATTCAATGCCGTGGGGGACAAAAAAAGAAAAAAGAAAAAAGAAAAAAAGGAGGATAGCTATTATAGAACAAAAGAGACAACAGATTTAGTGTGTGGCCCTTGTTTAGATCCTGAGTTGAACACTTTCCCTTCTCTAAAATGGGATGTATTTATATAGTAGAACCCACTTTACCAACTTGAATTCAGTACTAACTCAACTGACTAATAAACTCTACCCAACTTTCCTTCTAAAATGGAGGTAGGCTGAAGTTCTTATTTCTGAATAAGGGATGAAATAATGGAAGAGAACTTTTCTAATCCAGTTCAATTATCAACTTGCTAAAATTATTAGCATGTTTACATCATGGTTTTTGGACGGGGAGGGGGAGAAGAATGAAAATACGGTGGGACACAGACTCTCAGAATTACTTAAATCCTTATTACATATTTTCCATCCAAGAGAACTTATCTTAGTATGTACCTGAAATAAGACTCATTTCAAAATCACCTGTTACCTAAATACTGTGCCCAAGTTGATAATGGAGATACTTTAAGCTCTAATGCTAGTAATATATGAACTTTAATATTTTCCTCAACTTATAAACATGTATTCCATTGATACAAAAGTCATTTTAGAATAATATAATGATGAATGTCCTGAAGCTGATGTGCAGTGGTGAATGTAGACTAACCATCACCGTTCAAAACCAGCCAATGGGAGAACTGCCAATGTACACAGTAGCTCTTCAACAAACAAATCTACCCTTGACACTAATAGAGTCTATATAGTACATTACAATGATATTCCTGAGATATCCCAGAGATTAACAATTAACTACATATACTTTAGAAGTCTGAAATGTGTAATTTAGATTAAGATAACAATAGCAATAAATAATGATAAATTACTGCAGCCGCAAAAATACAACACTAGGCATTTCATTTATATATTCTTATTCAATCCTCACAATTACCTTGCTTTGTTAATTTTTTAGCCATATTTTCAATGGAAGAACTGAGGTTCAAAGAGTTGAAACAATGTGTCCAAGTAAATTATAGCTAGTAAATGGCAGAGCTAAAATCTAGATGGTTTATCTGATGCCAAAACCATCTGATATTGCATCCCAATGAAAATGACAACATTAATATATGGATACAATATTGGTAAACTATAAACTGTAAACAGATATAGTCTCTACTATACAGAAAATCTTCCTATCCTAAACTGACCCATTTTTCCGAAGTTTCAGATAGCAAAGGTTTTGATATTAATATAAAGCCCTACCCACTTCTTTTTAAAGATGCAAAATAATACTTTAAAGGTTCCCTTTGTTTAGTTAGCATAGCCGGAATTCACTCTGACCAGGTACAGTATAAGCAAATAAGTCACTTGACTCCACTGCGCAAGATTCACCATTTTCCTTGGCTATCCTTGGTTCTGAAACCTGGTTTCTCTTTTCAACTTACCTACACATACATATACACAGCAATTTTCTGTGTATTTTATTTCAAATTACCTTACTTATCTAAATGTAATGAGTTTTCTTTCTCATCGGTGTGTGTCATCTTTTCCTTTCTACCCTCAACCATCATCACCAAATAATTTTCTGGCAATCAAGCACACTCTGTTAGATTTCCATGTCCCAAAATGTAACTGTGAAATTGACAATATTACAAAGTAGACTGCTACTACAATTCTAACAAAAAATGCATAAAGTCCTATCATCGTCCAGATTTATACAGAATACGCCCATAAGGAAATTCTGGGAGTTTAACATGTGCATGCTTGATACTTAGACTAATTGGAAATTCCTGCAATGAGAGCGATTTATCTAGAGTTTATAGCTCTCGCTGCTCTTCTTAGTATCACTATGTGGATTTTATGATGAATTATTAAATTTCTCTCTCCTTGTCACAAGTAAGCAACTCAGCAAAACCACACCTGCTCTCCTGAACAACGAGGGCATTTTATGATAAGAAGATGGTAGTTTAAAAATTATTTTCCCATCAGTGTCAGCAAGCATCAGAAGGCAAAATATTTAATAACATTTGTAGGATGCACTTTAGATTGTTAACTGGAAACTATGAAATTGTAAATTCTGTAATTATCTTAAAAGTTCAGATGATGAAAACGTCAACTAATGGCTGTAATGCACTGCTTTCTCAATGATTTCTGTTGAGCACTCCTACCGTTGTCCCCAAGGCATCCTCAACCAACGTGACTTGCTGTAACTGTCATAAATTAAAAGGAAGTCAACAAAGGCCATTCCCTTTCCTTCAGGTTGCTCTACTGCATTCTACACAGTAACAGCACACTTGACAAATGTCAAACATGATAACAGAGTTAAAAAAAAAAAAACAATCTTAGTTGCTCAATAAGGGAAAATGGTAATATTACACAGTATTCAAAAGAAAAACTAGTTTAAATATGTTTTAAATACAAAACTGAAATGGGAAGGAGATAGTAGTAGGATCCTCAAGAAAATCCCCAAAGAGGACCCAAGCCCCTGGCCCTTCCACAAGGCAATTTTCCTTCCCAGGGAAAAGATACGAAAAACAGATTGGCCACATTTCTTAATATATGATAAGATGTCTATGGCCTTTACATATCTGTATTGAAGGAAAAATCCTTTTAAGAGAATTGCTTTCCTACTATTGTTTCTTGTTATTTTTAAAAATGCATACATATTGGTGAGAAATATGCTGCATTATATACCACACAAGGACAAATGATGTTGTAATCTGATTTCAGCATAGGTCCACAATTTCAAGAAAATAAAAGCATCTGAACACTACTATCACTATAAGGAAAAGTCACCAGGTACAGGTGATGATCCCTTGTCTGCAATTATGGAATCTGAAAAGCTTTGAAAATACAATATTTCTTTTCCTTCCTTCCTTTTTTTTTTTTTTTTTTTTTATAGAAGGATAGTTGACACACAATGTTATATTAGTTTCAGGTATACAACATAGGAATTTGACAACTCTATACGTTATGCTATGCTCAGCACAACTTACAAAGATTTTTTTTCAGTTTATTTATTTTGAGAGAGAGTGAGCACAAACAGGGGAGGGACAGAGAGAGAAGGAGAGAGAATCCCAAGCAGGCTCCACCCTATCAGCGCAGCACCTGACACAGGGCTTGAACTTACGAACCATGAGATCATGACCTGAGGTAAAATCAAGAGTCAGAGGCTCAAACAACGAAGCCACCAAGGTGCCCCACAAAGATTTTTCTTAAGCTTGTGGGAAACTCATCTGGCAGCAAAACTTGACCTGCACCAACCTGAGACTTAAATGTGACTCTTCATTTGTTGAACTGTAGAAATATTAATGTGTTTGATTGGAAGATATTGCCTGGGATTCCAAAAGTGCTATTACTTCATAAATATATGTGCACTGTGTTTCTTTAAAATCTTAAAAATTCTGAATGTCGAAACAGTTCTGGCTCTAAGATTACAAATAAAGAACTGTGGACCTGTACTCTCTTATTGTTTGTTTCCTAGTCAATACATATACCAGGTATGCTCTTTGACTTCTAACCATTTGAATGACTGAAGATTCCCATGTTCAATTATAGGGCTGGGAGGTGTGCAAATAGTACCTGGATACTATTTGACTTTTTATGAGGAATAAACAAAATATAAAGGCCTTTGATTAGTCTCTGACTCTGTGTAGGGGAGACAGCCCCAATTTGGGGACATCCTAGGACGACGGTAAAAAGACACAGATTAGTAAAAAAAAAAAAAAAAAGACAAAATCTAAAAGCTCTTAACATTTTAATAAAAATTACTCATTATAAACTGAGAGGAGGTATTATCCTTCATTCATTTCCTATATCATGAAGCCAGTCCATACTGGTCTGTATTTAACCAAAGAAATTAAGAAAGTGATATAATCGTTTCAATATGCTACTTAACTTTTTTTAAGTTTATTTATTTATTTTGAGAGAGAGGGCACATGCAAGCTGGGGAGGGCAAATTGAGAAAGAGAGAGAAAGAGGGAGAGAAGGAGGGAGAGAATCCTAAGCAGGCTCTGGACTGCTGGTATGGAGCCCAACATAGGGCTGGAACCCATGAACCATGAGATCATGACCTGACCTAAAATCAAGAGTCAGATAGCTAAATGAATGAGCCACCCAGGTGCCCTCCTTCTAAGCTTTTAGGATGGAAATTTCTGTCTCAATGCTTCATGCATCAACAATCTGTTTCCATATAAAAATCTTTAAGAGAAGAGTTCTTCAGTAGTACTTCCTGTAATTACTGAATAAAAACAAATCCTAAGGGAGGAGTCTGCTGCTACTACTTGTATCACTCAGTCACTTGTATTTACAGCCTAAGCCCACCTCGTCTTGCCTTAGTTTCTCCACACACCCTTTGGTTCACAATTCAACTGCACAGCAACAGGACTGAACTTTCCTCACTAACTCCAGCATCTTCATTCACTGAACAAACATTATGGGTTTTCTTGGTCTAGTGATTAAGCTAAGTTTTATATCCATTTTCACAATAACAAATAGATAAAACCTTAAATTTCAAATCTATACCATAACCCTCACCACTTTACTTGATAGTAAAAGAACAGTCTTGTAGTAAAGAAATAGCTTTAGTGCTTCTTTATCACCCACTGAATGCTTTCTTTTTCATTTAATGTTAAAGTTTGAATTTCTGCAGAAGAGTCTCTTTTGTAAGGTCATAAAAATTAAGACACTTGGTATAGGACTGACACAGGTAAATGGAACTAAAACAAAAATGATGAGGATAAGCCAAAACTGACACTTCTATTAAGAAGTTATAAAGTAGTATAGAAAAAATAAGAAAGTATAAGGTTAAGAGAAAGAACAGTATGGTTGTGGTCTTTTTCTGTTTTTTTACTCTACCTCCTATTTTTTGGAAACAAATTAAGAATAGGGGGTCAAAGGCAGTGTCTGTTAATAGTGAGGCGATACATTAAGCTGCGCACAAGGAACTGGGATCTGAGAAATGAAAAGTTGCTAATGTCAGGAGAGAAGAAAAGTCTTAAGTGCTGTAGCAATGTTATAGACACAGTATTCCTGGAAGAGAGGAAGTGCAACTAAGTGGGTCTGGGGCATACAGAAGAAAGTGGGTCCAGAAGCTGAATGCTGAAGTACAAGTAGGAAAGGGGGAAAAATCACTTCTCGCATGAAAGGGGAAAGAGGTCATTCAGGCAATGAGATCAGCATGTGTAAAGACTGAGATATAAAAAAAGAGTTTAGGGGATTCTCAGTTGTTTGAGTACAGGGTGTGAATGTAAGATTGAGCAGAAATGAGATGGAACATGAGACTCATGAAGCTAAAGCATGAAACACCTTGAATGAGAACAAGATTTTTGAGATTATTGGTCACTGCTATACATTGAGAACCCAGGACAGTACTTACCACTTCACAGGTTCCAATTCTAAAGTTAAACATAAAAGGGGGCGTGTGGACTTCTAATGATTATTCCCATTCCTTGTTTTTTTTAATGTGTTTATTTTGAGAGAGTGTGTGTACATGCGTGCGAGTGGGGTAGGGACAGAGAATCCCAAGCAGGCTCTGTGCTGTCAGCGCAGAGTCGGAAGCAGGGCTCGATCCCATTAACTGTTAAATCATGACCTGAGCCAAAATCAAGTCACACGCTTAACTGACTGAGCCACCTAGGTGTCCTGATTATTCCTATTTCTTCCCACAAAGAACTCTCTATAATGATACTTAGACAGCTTTTACCAAGGAATATCACAGCAGACTTGTCTTAACTATCAATGCTGACTTCTAGGAAGCCCCGAGCTGTTTGTCATCAACTGCATCAAGACAGTACTATCAGGGGTCATCCCTTGTTTTCACCCCATGTTAACCTGGAGGGCTGAATAAATTTCCAATTTATGGAAGATGAAAAAAATACCAGTTCCTTTAAAGGCACTGCAAGAGGAAACCTGATCCTGAAGGTGCAGTTACTTCAACTTACAAAACCATGTTTAATCACTGAGTCTGTTTCATGTCTTTGAATACTCATACCACTTTATTCCCCCTCCCCCAAAATGTGTTCCTCAGCTTGCTTAAATAAGTATATGGGCTGAATACATTCTGTCAACACTCAGCACAGCTTTGAAAGTGGCCTTTCTGATTATTAATTAAAGAGCTATTTAGTAAACCACGTTTTAAGATTTTTAAAGAAAGTTTATTTATTTTGAGAAAGAAAGAGCACATGCACGCAGGAGGGGCAGAAAGACAGAGGGAGAGAGAGAATTCCAAGCAGGCTTTGTGCTGACAGCACAGAGCCCGACATGGGGCTCCATCCGACAAACCCTATCATGACCTGAGCTGAGATGAGGAGCCAGATGCTTAAAAGACTAAGCCACCTCGGCACTCCAACCATGTTCTAAGTGTTAAAGAAAACTTGGAAGTGGTGGTCTCCATGGAGAAATTTATGAAGTAATCCCTAGACACAAAGCACTTTATTTCATTACGGAGGCACCTGTCACCAAGTCTAGAATTAAACCGTCTTGATAAAATAATTGAGGGAAGAACTCACAGGACCTTTCAGGTGGAAGTGCTGAACTCTGTCTATCCTGATCCATTTCAATTAGGCCTAAAGTCAAGTTAAACGTGACTCTCCACTTAGTCTCTTCCTCCGATTAGCTTCTATAATCACAGCAGTCTTAATGTCTCCAGGCCAAGGTAATTTATACCATTTTTGTTGTTGCTGTTGTTGTTACCTATTCTCTGGGAAAACACTTACTAGCTTGGCTACAAATAGCAAAGGCTTGCTTTAGTCCACTGCTTCCTCTCCTGATGTATTATTTTGGAAGAAAATGCTTCGAAAATTCGCACTTTATTGTAGGCACTGCAATGAAATGTATACACTGAGATAAAATATTTAGGTGACAGGTTCAGTCCAGAAGTATGATGAAACTAATGTGCCAGAGGCCTTTTTGTTTCATCACCCTCCCATGCTAAAATTTTCAAACATTACAGAAGAGAAATGCAACAAGGAAGCCCACAGAGTCATCAGTATGGTCAGCTATATTACCAATAACCACCTCTTTCTTAGGCCAGCTAGAACTTATGTTACGGAGATACCAGGTAATACAAAATTCAGTCTAGATACAAGTGGGTAGTAAACAGAAAATAATTTTGTTAAGGCACTGGTGCTGTAAAAGTGTGCTCTCTTAGATGGTCTCAGGTACAACTTACTGTCAATCAATCACCTGGCAATGTACAATCATCAGGGAGAACACAAACCAGAACCCCAGTCAAACGGGGTGGGAAATGCTCCACGAAAGTGGAATGGGCACGCAAACATGGAAGAGCAATATTCAAAACCAAAGAACAAGAACTGAGGCATAGAGGATTCATCAACTATATGACAACAGTAACAATAATAGTTAACACTGTAGGCCGGGCACTGTACACAGGCCTTATATATAAGCATTGTTATTTATTTTTATCCTCAAAACAACCCACTAAGTTAGATATTATTATCATCCACATTTCTCAGATGAGGAAGCTGAGACTAGAGATGTTAAGTAACCTGCCTAAGTGACAGAGTTTCTAAGGCCTGAATCAAGACTGGAATCTTTGGCTTAGGAGTCCATCACCCAGCACCCACCCTAGCAGGTCTCCTCCTCCTACAGATGCTGTTTGTCACAATGCTTCTAAGAAGAAAGTCACACTTTTAATGCCAATTCTAAATCCGCTTTTCTAGAGAAGGATAATTGAGGCTAACTCCCAGATTCACAGGCAATCCTAAAACAAGTTTAAACATGATGAGGAGGCAGGCTAACTAGTTTTCTGAAAGCCAAGTTTGTTTTTCTATCTGCTATTGCTAGTCTGTGGACATATCAAAACGTAAAAGGAACTGTTAGTATGCTTTCAATCACCTCTATCTTGCATCTAGAACATCCTTTCTTCATTTTTTTTTTCCTTATTTATCTCAAAGAGGTGTTGTGAGGGTGAAGTGAAAATAGGTAAAGCGGTTATTGCAGTGAAGACTCAATAAAATTAACTATTACGGTAGCGATATGCACAAGTGTATTGTAGGATCCGGAGCTCTACAGAGAGGTGGACATACTGGAGATCCAAGTTGGAGTTAGTACCTCATTGGAGGTAGATCAACTTATGGAAGGATAAAGGACGACAGAGAAGAGCCCCCAGGACTAAACACTAGAAAGCATCTAGTATTTACAGGGCAAATGAATGAAAAAGAAACGATTAATGAAAATGTAAAGAAGCTATCACAGGGATATACGCTGGATGGAGGCGTAACAGTGGAACTTCCACTATTTTCTAACTAACCACAGTTCCTTAATCCCACTCCC